>NW_024081219.1:665177-781996 GCF_003009895.1 Hyaena hyaena | reverse complement strand
AAATAGGCCTGGAGAGCAATGTACTTTCCTCTTAGGACTGCCTTGGCCGCATCCCATAGATTTTGAATTGTTGTGTTTTCATTTTCATTTGTTTCCATATATTTTTTAATTTCCTCTCTAATTGCCTGATTGGCCCATTCATTCTTTAGAAGGGTGTTCTTTAACCTTCATGTTTTTGGCGGTTTTCCAGACTTCTTCCTGTAATTGATTTCAAGTTTCAAAGCATTGTGAATAGCTGATCATCCTTTTAAAAAGTTCTAAAGAAAGTGCTTCAGATGGAAGTGATCCTAGAGAAAAACCTGGAATGCTGGGAATGAAGGAAAAGCAACAAAAATAGTAAAAATTTTGGCAGATAGATGAATGTTTTCATCTTAAGATCTTTAAAATATATATGGCAAATGAATGCAGAAACTGTAACATTATCTGGTGGGATTTCTCAATGTTTTCAGATACAATGTACGTGAAAACAAGACCAGTAATGGGAAAGCCATAAAGAAACTCACACGACAGTATGTTTTCTACATTCCAGGTGAAATGGTAAGTATTAATTCCAAGTAGATGGTGAAATGTTACATATGAATATTGAAATCCCTTGAGCAATCACTATGAAACCATAATATATAGTAAAAAACAATAGATGGATTAGAATGTGGTAAAATATTACTTAAATTATCCAAAATAGGACAGGACCGGTTTAAAAATAAAAGAATTAAAAAGGTAACACATGATAAAAATTAAAATGATAGTCTTGAGTCTAAAACAAATAAAAACCCCTAATAATGACTTTAAATGTAAATGATTTAAACATGACAATTATAAAAAAAATCACATTTGAGAGTAAAAAGAGTAAGATATACCCATCTGCAAGATATCTACCTTCTGTCTACAAGAAACTCACTTTAAATATAAAAATGTAAGTAAGTTAAAAGTAAAAGAATGAAAAAAGATATACCTTGATAAGTCTCATCAAAAGAAAAATGGAATGGCTATGTTAATATCAAATAAAATAGACTTAAAATCAAGGAGAATTGCGAGATATAAAAAGGGACATACATAATGATAAAAGGGTCATGTTATAAGACATAAAAGGCCTAAATGTGCATGTACCTAATAACAGATACACACACACACACACACACACACACGTATACATATATATAGCAGAGCTAATAGAATGGAAAATAGAAAAATAAAATAAATGAAATTATAAGGTAGTTCTTCAAAAATCATGATAAACCTCTAACCAGAGAAATAAGAGTAGAAAGAAAATACAGGTTACTGACATAGGAAAAAAAAGGACATTATAATGGACTCCACAGTTTTTATTGAGGTATTATTGATATACAACATTGCATTATTTTTAGACCTACAACATAATGATTTGATACATGTATATATTTTGAAATGAGATTCCATCGATATTAATAATAGATTATTATGACTAATTCAAAATGCAGAAATTTTGACTTTTTAAATATAATGATCCAATTTCTTCCAAGAAACCACAAACTTCAGCAAACCATAAGATGTTACCTAAACTGAAATTCACACCTTAAATAGTCCTTCAATTAAAGTACTTTATTTCATAGTTAGAAATCTTCAGAGGGGGGTAAGAAAGCAAAAAACAAACAGATAAGAAACCCCTTCCGGGCCAAATGGTTTCACTGGCAAATTGTGCCAAACATTTAAAGAAGAAATTAAAATTTCTCTACAATCTATTTCAGGAAGTCGAAGAGAAGAAACACTTCCCAACCAATGTTATGAGTCCAGCATCAGCCCACTGCCAAAAGTAGGCAGAAGAAACTACTGAATAATATCGTCCCTAAATATAGAAGCAAAAATCCACAACAAAATTTTAGCAAATCAAATCCAGAAATATGTACAGATTAGAATATCCCCTGATTGAATCCACCATTTTAATATAGCAAAAAAGAAAAACTACATGAATATATTAATCTATACCGAAAACAGAATTGGACAAATTTCAACATCTATTCATAATTTAAAAAAAAAAAAATGCTCAGCAAACTAGGAATAGAAGGAATCTTCCTTAATCTGAAAAAGAGGATTTAGAAATAAAACCTGCAGCTAACTTAATGGTGAAAGATCGAATTCTTATCCCACTGATGGGGAACAAGGCAAGAAAGTCTACTCACCACTCTGATTCAACACCATACTCAAGGCCTACCCAGTGCAATAAAGCAAGAAGTAATAAAGAACACACAGCTTGGAAAGGAAGAAATTACAGTTTTCTTTGCAGAAAAGTCCAACAGAATCTACAAAAAGCTTCTAGATGTATAACCAAAGTTCTAAAGACAATCCGATGGAGAAAGGATAGTCTGTTCACTAAATAATTTTGGAAATATTGCACATCCATATGCAAAAAGAAGTAGTTTTGACCTAACCCTCACCTCTTTCACAAAAATTAGCTCTAATTGGATCAAAAATCTAAATGAAAAACTTACAACTATCAGAAGAAATTGTAGGAGGGACACCTGAATGACTCAATCTTTTAAGCATGCCACTCTTGATTTCAGCTCAGGTCATGATCTCACGGTCATCATATCAAGCTCCCCATCAGGCTCTGCATTGACAGTGCAAGTCCTGCATGAGATTTTCTCTCTCTCATCTTCTATCTCTGCTCCTCCCCCTCTCATGCTCGCTCTCTCTCTCTCTCTCTCTCTCTCAAAATGAATAAATAAATAAACTTTAAAAAAAGAAGAAATCATAGGATTAATTCTTATGACATTAGGTCTAATCATAAAATCACGATCTATAAAAGGAAAATGATAAATTGGATTTCATCAAAGTAAGTGTTAAGAGAATGAAAACACAAACAACAGACTGAGAGAGATACTTGGAAATGGGATTGCAAATAAAAACAAGACTTGTATTCACAATATGTAAAGATTTCTCAACACTCAACTGTAAGAAGGTAAGCAATCCTGTTTAAAAATAGGCAAAAGGCAGGAACAGTCACAAAACAGGACATTCCAATGAAAAATAAGCCCATGAATTTATGCTCAAGGCCATTAACCATCAGACAAATGTAAATTAAGACCATGTGAGACACTACCACACACTTTTTAGAATTAGAACAATACCCAGCACTGGGGATGTACATTACAACTGGGACTTTCCCACATTGCTGGTGGGGATGCAAAAGGTTGTGGTCATTTTGAAAACACTTGGAGAATTTCTTACAAAGTTATATATCTAGTTGCCATATGACCCGGCAACCCCACCCTAACATATTAATCCTAGAGAAATAAAAACATCTACACAAAAGCTTCTAGGTGAATTTTTTAGCGTATCTGCTCATAATTACCAAAACTGGAAACTACCCCAGTGCCCCTCAGTGGGTGAATGTAGAAGCAAACTGGTAAATCCATCCATATAGTGGGATACCAGCAATAAAAAGGACTGAAACCTTGATACACATAACACGAATGTATCTCAAAGGCATTAATCTGGGTGATAAAAACTCGTTCTCAAAAGGTTAAATGGTAGATGTATGAGATGTAAATAATAACACTCAATATCCACATATGATTAAAACACACACACACACACACACACCTCTTTGCAAACAAGGAATATAAGGGAATTTCTTTAATGTTATAAAACATACCTATCTAAAATTTATGGCTAATGTCATTCTTCATGGTGAGCCGTTAGAAGTAGTACCCTTCAAATTATGAACAAAACAAGAATGCTCACTTCCTCTGCTTCTGTTCCACATTGCCCTGTAAATTCCAGTCAACAGAATAAGGGAAAAATTAACATATAGAAAGCAAAGAAAGGAAAAACATTACTTTATGGCTCATGATTGTCAATATTACAAACTCTAAAGTATCCACAAATTGTTCAAAATAAGAGTTCAGGGAAATGATTGCATACGAAATCAATATATTTTTAAATTACATTTCTAGATTCAATCTGAAAAAAATAAAGGTACTATTTATTTTCAATAGCAATAAAAGCATTTGGTACATATAAATAATTCTATGAAAGATGTGCACCTGTATTAAAATAAAGCTTAATTGAAGCTTTTTTAAAAGACCCAAATAAGTGGACAGATATATCATTTTTAGTAATAGAAAGGCCTGGTATTTTAGCTGTTAAATCTTCTCAAGTAATTTGTAGATTCAATGCAATCCAATCTAATCCCCAACAGGTTGAGTTTGACAAGCTGATACTAAAATCTATATGGAAGTACAAAAGCTTAGGATATTTAAGACACTCTGAGAAACAGGAAGTCAGATGGGGCACCTTGTCCCACAAGACTTCTAGTTCTGTAGCAAAGGTATAGTAACTAAGACAATGTCACGACACAAGGCAGATAAATTGTTCAGTGTAACAGACAAAAGAGCTCAGACAAGGATCCTTATGTTAAAACTTGGAATTTAACAGAGAATGCATCTTGGATATCGGGGCTGGGGGGGTGGGGAGGGGTGGCGGAATTACCAAGGCATAAATCATCTTGATTATTTGCTTATTCATACGGGGGAAAATTCGTCCCTACTTTACAAGAATTCGGCGGCATGTGCTGAAGACCAAAATGTAAGCAATAACATTTAAAATGTTAAAATGATGGGATGCCTGGTGGCTCAATCAGTTAAGCTTCTGACTTTGGTTCAGGTCATAATCTCACGGTTAGTGGGTTTGAGCCCAGCATCGGGCTCTGTGCTGAGAGCTCAGAGTCTGGAGCCTGCTTGGGATTTTGTGTCTCCCTCTCTCTGCCCCTCCCCTGCTCACTCCCTGTCTCTCTCTCTCAAAAATAAATAAACATTAAAAAACTTAATGTTAAAATGTTTTAATAATATTCAAGCAAGGAAGAGTTTTTCTACATAAGCCTCCCTTCAATCTCCAGTAAGAAAGACATAGTAACGTAAAGGATGTGACTGTAAATTCAATGACATGAAAACCAAAAGCTCTATTCATCCAAAAGCATCCAACAGGCTATGGAAAGACAAGCCACAGACTGGAAGACCTGAAACACAACAAAGCTAACAGAAGATCTGCATCCAGAATCTGTTACATCTGAATCCAGGTCAATAAGAAAATACGAAAATGCAACAGGAATATGGCTGCAAGCATTGAACAGGCCAAGTAAAAGGAAATACTAAATTCGTTCATTCATTCATTCATTAAAATACAAAAGACCTCGATAGATTATAGATAAATAGATACCTCCATATAATTGTAATATGTATTATATCCATATATAATTATATATATGATATATACAATATGTTGCTCTCTATAATTAATCACATATTATATTAATACATAATTATATTAATAATTAATACAGAGACCGATCTATAACTTTAGATGCTCAGTCTAATTAGACACCAGTTAAATATAAATTAGACCATTTACAACTACTAGCTAGATAAAAATTAAGATACAGACTGATGCCAACTGTTGGTGATTACCCTCCAATCTTACCATTGAAAGCGGTACTGGCCCAACCCCTTTGGTAAGAAATCAGGCATGATCTCATGAAACTGAACAGTTTCATGTCCAAGTATACTACACTTTATTCTCAGCCATATATACTCTTGTACATGTGACCTAAGACATGTATAAGAATGTTTATTCAAGCCCTGTTCACTGTAGCAGAAAAACTGGACCCAATTCAAGTGCCCATCAACTGGAAAATAAATAAATACATTGAGGTAGATTCACCCAATGAATTACTAAGCACAAGTGAAAATGAATCACTGCTACACACATAGATACATCTCTTTTTATTGAAGTCGAGTTGGCATACAATATTATATTAATTTCAGGTGTACAGCATAACCGATTCCACATTCCTATACATTATGCAACGCTCACCATGGTAAGTGTAGCTACCATCTGTCACCATACAACATTATTACTATATTATTGGCTATATTCCCCATGCCATGTTTTTCACCACTGCGATTTATTTATTTTAGAACTAGAAGTTAGTACCTCTTCATCCCCTTCACCTATTTCACCATCTTCCAGCCCCCTTCCTTCTGGCAATGACCATTTGGTTTTCTGTATTTACGAGTCTGTTTCTATTTGTTGTTATTGTTGTTTTGTTTGTTGGTTTTTGTTATTTAGACTCCACATATAAATGAAATCATATATTATCTTTCTTGGTCTGACTTCTTTCACTTAGCATAATATCCTTCACGTCCATGCACATTATTCCAAATGCAAGATCTCATCCTTTTTCATGGCTGATTAACATTCCATTACATATTTATAGAATATCTTCTTTATCCATTCATCTATTGATAGATATTTAGGTTACTTCTAAATCTTGGCTATTGTAAATAATGCTTCAAAAAACACATGGGTGCATATATATTTTTGGATCATTTTCTTTGGGTAAACACCCAGTAATGGAATCATATGGTACTTCTATTTTTATTTTTTTAAGGTTCCTCCGTGCTGTTTTCCATAGTGGCTACACCATTTTCCATTCCCATCAACAGTGCACAAAGGCCCCATTTTTTTCTACATCCACACCAATACTTTTTATTTCTTGTCTTTTTGATACCAGCCATTGTGGATTGGTATGAGGTAATAACTCTTTGTTTTACTTTTCATTTTTCTGATGTTGAGCATCTTTTCCTATGTCTGTTGGCCATCTGTATGTGTACTTTTGAAAATGTCTGTTTAGGTCCTCTACCCATTTTTAATAGAATTACTTGGTTTTGATTTGTTTGTGGGTTTTTTTTTTCAGTGTTGAGTTGTATAAGTTCTTTATATATTTTGGATATTAAACCCTTATCATATATGTCATCAGCAAATATCTTCTCCTATCCATTAGGTTACCTTTTTGTGTGTGTTTAGGGTTTCCTTCTCTTTGCAAAAGCTTTTTATTCTGCTGTAGGCCCAATAGTTTATTTTTATATATTTTTTAATGTTTTTTATTTATTTCTGAGAGAGAGAGAGAGAGACAGCGTGAGCAGAGGAGGATCAGAGAGAGAAGGAGACACAGAATCCAAAACAGGCTCCAGGCTCTGAGCTAGCTGTCAGCACAGACCCTGACGTGGGGACCGAACCCACAAACCGCAAGATCATGACCTGAGTCGAAGTTGGACGCTTAACCAACTGAGCCACCCAGGTGTCCCAATAGTTTATTTTTAATTTTGTTTCCCATGCATGAAGAGACTGATCCATAAATACTTTGCTAAAGATGTCTCAGAGATTACCATCTTGTTTTTCGTTTTGTTTTGTTTAGGATTTTTATGGTTTCAAATCTTACACTTAATCTTTAACCCATTTTGAGTTTATTTTTGTGTATGGTGTGAGAAACGGTCCAGTTTCTTTCCTTTTCATCTTGCTGTACGGTTTTCCCAACACTTTTTGAAGACACTATACTTTCTGTATTGTATACTCTTGTCTTTTTTGTCATTAATTGCCCATATATGGGGGTGGGGAGTTTGTTCTGGGCTCTCTATCCTGCTCCATTGATCTGTGTATCTATTTTTGTGCTGTACCACACCGTTTAGATTACTACAGCTTTGCAGTATATCTTTGCATCTGGGATTGTGATTACCTCCAGCTTTGTTCTTCTTTCTCAAGATTGCTTTGACTATTTGGGGTGTCTTGTGGTTCCACACAAATTTGAGGATTGTTGTTCTAGTTCTGTGAAAAATGCTGTTGACATTTTGATAGGGCTTCCATCAAATCTGTAGGTTGCAGTCGGTAGTACGGACATTTTAACAATGTTCCTTCTTCCAACCCATGAGCATGATATGTCTATAACATAGGTAGATCTTAGAGCATAAGGTGGGTTGAAAAGTGATAGGTGTAGACTTTATGGAAAGAATGATTCCGTTTTCATGACATCCAAAACAATTCTATAGAAATTTTGTTTAGGAATAAATGTATATCATGTTTGAAGAGAGGATAATAGGTCTAAAATTCTCCTGGAGGTGTTCACAGGGCAACGGTGAAGTATAAATTATGACATTGGTAATGGTCTGTCTCGGGATTGTTTACTTTTTATTATACTTCTTAACATGTGTATATTAAATAAATTATTTCATATGAGTCCAATAATATTTATTTATTTATTTAAATGTTTTTGTTTATTTCTGAGAGAGACAGAGACATCGTGAGCAGGGGAGGGTCAGAGAAAGAGGGAGACACGGAATCCAAAGCAGGCTCCAGGCTCTAAGCTGTCAGCACAGAGCCCGACGTGGGACTTGAACCCAGAAACTATGAGATCATGACCTGAGCCACCTCAGTCGGATGCTTAGCCGACTGAGCCACCCAGACACTCCCAATAATATTTATTTAAAAGAATAAAAAGGCAGAAGACAGACCAAATGCATACACGCTTGAGAAACGCAGGGCTGTTAGAACAGCAAAGAGAATGTGTGGATGGTTTTATGTGACAACACGGCCTGAGTATTAATGATTGGCTGGAGGTTGGATGACTCTCCAGAAGGGGATGTTTATCTGCTGTGGAATGATAGAAAGAAGGGGCGGGATGAGTGCTCTGCTTTAGCCATTACTACATGAAAAACCATTCCAAAAACAGACAAGCAAACAAAAACAAAGAGAAACAACAACTACCTCCCAAAATCTAGTGGTTTAAGCAACAATAGCTTTTATTTTGCTCGTTAAGTGAGGGCAGGGCTCAGTGGGTCAGTCTGGGTCACAGAGCCAGTTCAATGTCCAGAACTAGAATCCTTAGAAGGTTTGCTCACTTGCGCATCTGGTCCAAGAGGCTCCAACAGCAGGTTCCTGAAAAAGGTCAGGCTCTTGGGGCATCCAATCCCCCCTCCACCACTGCTGGGCCCTCCAGTAAGTAGGCTTCATGGCAGCCAGCCTTCCTAGATGCCGACCCAGGGCACCAAATGTATATGTCCAAACAGAGAGCGCCAGGAGGAAACTGTCCCTCCTTTTCTAACTCAGAACCAATGCAATAGCCACTCTTGCCATATTGAAAGTAGCTACAAAAGCCCACCCACTCTCAAAGGGAGGAACATATATAATCTTGGGAGAAATATGAAGTTTCTGGAAGAACATGTAGAACTAGAAATATTGTGGAAATTTGGGAAAACCACAAGCTAGCACAGTGTGCTCGGTGGACCCCAGTGGACTGAAAATGAAGGTCTGGGTACAAAGGGGAAGGAAAACCAAGGTAGAAGTCAAGGGGGAAGCCTCACTGTCAACTGTGCTACTTAGGTTTGCAGTAGGAGCTCAAAAAGATTATGGAAATTAAAAGGCAAGGAGGGGAAAATACCATTTAAAGGGGATAATCTGTACCAACACGAGAAGGCAATCAGGAAGGAGAGGCTGGTGTCAGAAAGATTCAGAGGATGCCTTGCCCAGCCAGGCAGGTGGAACTGGACCTAGGGGATTATGGGGGGAAAAAATCAAAGGCGAAGACGTGCAGCCCGGACATGGGATGTCTGCAGTAACCAGCAGTCAAAAGCCTGCTAGGACTCAGGGTGGCACCTTCATCAGGAAACGCCCTTATCACGAGGAAGAATTCCTAAAACGCCAGGCGTCCGATTCTCAAAACCGTCTCACAGAGCAACCCGGTACCGCTGCATTGCAGGCAGAATGTGATGTCCTGTCAGAAGGGGATCTGAATAATTTAGAGTGATGTCGTCCATAAATATTTAACGATATGAAAAAATGTTCATGAGACATTGTTAAGTAAAAATAAAAAGAAAGCAAGAAAAAGAAAAAGGCAGATTGCAAAATAGCATAAATTCATAGGAAGAAAGAAAAAAGTGTTTCCTAAAATATGAACAGAATTCATCTCTAGCTGGGGGCGGGTATCCTTTAAATTTTTTTATCTTGACTTTTTTATATGTCTAAATTTCTACAATGAAAATTTGTCAGCATTTTAATAAATAAAAGAGAGTAATTGTTATATATATTTTTTTTAAATATCCATTTTTTACACTAAAAAGCCCAGATACAAGGTGTTTTGATGAAATTTATTCAATCAACCTTTTACGATGTAATTGCATTGCCTCTCTTAGGAGGTATCCTTACAGAAAGCTGGCTTTTCTTGCCTATTACATACACTCAAAGTGTGATGCTTCCTGGATTCATAAGCGATACCATTATGTTCATGATACTAAGATGCCGTTTCTCTTTGTCCCTGTGTGAGATGTGCACTGAGGTTGTAGGAGAGACAAAGGAGAAAACTGCGGGTGCTTCAGCACAAATCAGCTCAGCACCCAGCTGTCCATGGTCACTGCCTTCACTGCCGCACACTTCGAGGCAAACGAAAAAGAAAGAAAAGAAAAAGAAAAAAAGAAAAAAACACAAACACACACACACACACAAAAACAAAAAACACAAAACTTGTTTTCGTTAAGTACATCTTTGACGAAGCTGTAAAAATTAATTGTATCGATTCTTGACTCTCAATTAATATTCTGCATGAGAAAATGGGCGGTGTGCGGAGACCCTTCTGCTGCATTGCCCATGAACTTGGGAAAGCATACGTGCAATGGACTTACAGATCGGACCAGCTGCTTTTTCCATGGGTCACCATTTGAACTTGAGAGAATCACGGAGAAGCTATAGCTATTAAACTTTAATATTTGGCAGATATTTTTGTGAAAATGACCAAGGTGAGCCTTCTACTTTATTATTATTTTTTTTACTTCTAGGAGAGAGAGAGAGACAGCGTGAGCAGCGGAGGGTCAGAGAGAGAGGGAGTCACAGACTGAAACAGGCTCCAGGCTCTGAGCTGGCAGTCAGCACAGAGCCCGACGTGGGGCTCGAACCCACCAACCGCGAGATCATGACCTAAGGGAAAGTCGGACACTTAACCGACTAAGCCACCCAGGCGCCCCTGGAGTATTTCATATTTTAAAGACAAATCTATCTAATAACTATATTAAGAAATGAAAGATTCCTTTTACAAGGATCTAAAAAAACAGTATTTGGGAATAAGCGTATTAAGGAATGGACAGGCATTATCTTAAGAAAAATTGAAAACAAGAGCGATACCAGAGANGAAACAGGCTCCAGGCTCTGAGCTGGCAGTCAGCACAGAGCCCGACGCGGGGCTCGAACCCACGAACCGCGAGATCATGACCTAAGCGAAAGTCGGACGCTTAACCGATTAAGCCACCCAGGCGCCCCGAGCCTTCTACTTTAGAGCCAAGCAACTGATAGTATTTGTTGCCAATGATGAAATTGGAAGTTTTAAGAAAAATAAAGGAAGGTTTTTGCAAACCTGTGCCTTCTACCATGAGCTTGACAGTTTCCTGATGATTAAAGACTTTTCTCTCTCTTTCTCTCTCTCTCTCTCTTTTTTTTTTTTTGGATGATATGAGCAATGACTTGATTTTAAATATTGTTTAACGAAATATGTCAACATTTAAAATTCTCCATAACTCAAGAAAGCAGTACTTTCCAAACAACCAGTGCACGGCATTATAAGATTGTGCGTGGGTAAAATTTCCAGTCAAAGTGCCAGAGACGTAATGAAACGATATAAGGAGATCGTCAGTATGGTTTCAGAATCAACACTGCAATTTTTCAGATACTGCTGCTTGTTGAGTTTTGGTGTAGTAGAAAAGAAAAATAATCAGAATCATTTGAAAAGACTACTAAAATATTTCTCCTTTATTCACTTCCATATTGTGTGTCCGGCCAGATTTTCCTCATATACTTCAACCAAAATAGCAATCCCATGAGCTTGCAGGCAGAAACTGGTCTGAAAGTCTGGCTGTATTCTATTGAGCCAGATATTAAAGAGATATGGAAGGGAAGGGAAGGGAAGGGAAGGGGAGAGGAGGGGAGGGGGGGGAGGGGAGGGAGAAAAGCAATACTACTTCTCACTAATTATTTATTTTAAAACAACTGTAAAAACCTTTAGTTTTGGTTTAGAAACTATGGTGTTTGTTATAATATTACTTTCATTAGTATACAGTGGATTTGCTTTTATCATTTGCATTTACTTATTTTTTAATGTTTATTTATTTTTTGAGAGAGAGAGCATAATAAGCAGGCGAAGAGAGAGAGAAGGAGACACAGAATCTGAAACAGGCTCCAGGTTCTGAGCTGTCAGCACAGAGCCCGATGCAGGGCTTGAACCCACGAACCCTGAGATCATGACCTGAGCTGAAGTCGGACGCTTAACCAACTGAGCCACCCAGGAGCCCCTATTATTTTTAAAACAAATACCTTTAAATCATCAGTTTTAATTTCTATTGTAGTAAATATATATATATAAACATACATATATTCATGTGTATGTATGCTAATGTATATCACAGTGACACACACACATAAATAAATAATATGCTATTAATAATAATATGTGCATAACTCAATGCATATGAATACTATGCTAATAATAATGCTACTATAGTCCTCGGGGCCCTGAGTCCAGAACTCTTGGGAGCTGCATTACCGGAAGACATATGAGACACATAGGAGGAAATAAACCCCTTTCTCCCAGCATCTTAGGGCAAGGACACGATGTGTTGGGGGAGAAGGGGGCTGGCCATCCTCAAGTGCAGAAGAGAGATACAGTCAACCAGCTGCAGGGGGCTGAGCAGAAGAAGCTAGGCTTTTGCTGACATCGTTGAGCCAACGAGTCCATCAGTTCTACTCACTTAGCTTTGGACTGATTATAGGAGACCACAAAAGTGTTCCGATTGTTCAAGCCACTCTTAGTTACTCTGCCGTTTGAACTAAAGTCATCGTCACCGTTGTATGACCCAAGTTATCTCCTAAAACGAAGAACCAGACCTTTATTCAGCTATGTCTGCTTCTGTGCTGAATGACTTTCTCCGCATTATGCCATGTAACCCTCACATCTGCCGCGCTGAGAGGTTGGATTATTTCCACTGAACACACTAGGTACCTGAGGCACAGAATAGGTCTCTTAATTACCCGAGGTCACACAGACAAAGCTGCAGTCAAATACTCGAATCATTCTCTTGTTGGCTTCAAAGTCTCTTCCCTTTCTATTAGAACCTTCCTCAGGTTTAACCCCCAGCATCTGTGTTTGTGAGCACACCTGATATAAACATCTCAGAGTGCAGTTCAAGTTCTGTGATAACCTTTCAAAGTTAACAGTCAAATATAACCAAGCACCCTTTGTTTTTTAGTTTTGGGTTTTATTTCATAATTACCCCAGCAGTGAGTTGGCATTTCTTGTTGCACTTACAGAATTGTTTCCATGTTTCACATACCTTTTGCCGCTCTGCACTGTGATTATGTCTTGCCATGTCTGCATGCCCAGTGGCTGCAGATTCTCACACTGGATTTGACACATCATAGGGGCTTCCAACAGTAGGTGTAGTGATGATAAGTACATTGCACATTCATTATGGTCTAGGCACTTGATATATATCACCACTAGTCCTGAAGCCAGCTCTTTGATGTGATTATTATTATTATCCCCATTTTGTGGGCAAGGAAACTGAGGTTCACTAGGCTGATCTAGGCAAAGGCACACGAACAGTGAGTCTGTGAACCAGATTTCAAGTGCCCTTCTTCTGGCAACATTAAGGGGCAAAATTGGAAAAGTTATTAATCCTTCAGTCATTTAATACCTGTAGTGATTAGACAGACACTCTTTCCTTGGGAATCTATCCTTTCATGGACAGGCCTAATAATTACAAAGTTATTTCGTAGGATGATTTACATCTTCACACATGTTCCTATGATGATAAGAATCCAGATATATGGAGTCTACATACAGCCAACCGAGCCCCACGGAGATGGAGGCAGCTATGTGTGTGTGGCTGCGGGGTCCTGAATACAGGGAGAGGAGCAATGAGTGTGATTGAGGATATCTGTAGCTCTTGAGTTATGGGATCTCTCTCTCTCTCTCTCTCTTTCATCACATTCCTACCACCTCACATGCTGACTTCCTAGTACATGTCCATTGCCAGTCCTTTAGCATGACTCTTCCTAATTCTGCTGCCAACCTTATCAACTGTTTCTCTTCTCTACCTGGGGACGATGAGGCCCAGAGAACTGAATCCATTTGTCCAAGTCTACACAACTAGTGCGTGGTGGAGTTCAATGCCAACAGTTCATCTTTATAGCATGTATTTCCCCAAACTGGACTTGAGTGTTTCTTCCATGTCCCTGAAAATCAAGGGAGAAAAAAGGGGCAAATCATGGAAGACCCTTCTCTCCCAGCATATTCAAGTGATAGACTTAATGAGAAATTTTAATTTTCTCTTGGGTGTTCAGAATGTCTTTTATCCTTCTAACAGATTTTGGAAAACAAGAATAAATAAATCTTCAGGAAACAAGTGAACTTTGATTGCATTCCTAGAAGCTTTGCTCTCCCTTATTTATTTATATTTTTCCTATTCTCAGCTAATCACAATTGAGGTGAGAACTTAAATCATTACTGTCAACCAGTTGGGACAAGCACTGGGGGTTGTATGCAAGCGATGAACTACCGGAATCCACCCCAAAAACCAAAAGAGCACACTTTACACATGGACGTTAGCCAATTTGACAATAAACTGTATTTTTAAAAAATCTCTGCCAACTCCATGGTGCATCAGCTTTAATTTGCCTACAATGAGACGCACAGAAATTAATCTTATTTATCTTAAATTTATCTTACAAGTAGAGTTGGATAAACTTAGATGACGATATATACCCATGTAACCAAAATGTAAACTGTCTTAAGCAGTCCCCCAAAATCTGCCTACCGTCTCTCCTGTCCCTACATGTACCTGCTACCCCTGCATCAAGAGGTGGACTCTATTTCCCTTCCTCTGGATCTGGATATGATTTCATTTGATCAATAGAACTTGGCAGAAATGAGGGTGGGAGTGTTCCAGACCCAGCCCTCAGGAGCCTGCTTCTGAAACTGCCGTGCCGTAAGAAAACAGTCCAGACATCTGGTAACCCCAATGCATGTTACAGAGCCAGAGAACCACCCCAGCAAGCCCTGCAAACATGGGAAGATTGCATCCGTGTTACTTAGGCTACTCATTCCTTGCTGGTTTGTTCCCCAGCAAAGAATAATTAATGCACCAAGGAAGATATGGGCATTTCATCACCACAGAGCGTTTTCTCATGGTCATTTGCCATCAGTCTCCACATACTCTTACAATAAAAGCTGCCCAGGTGCCTGGGTAGCTCAGTGGGCTAAGCGTCTGACTTTGGCTTGGGTCATGATCTTGTGGTTCCATGATCTTTAAGAGTTCGAGCCCTGCATTGGTCTCTGCTCTGGCAGTGTTGAGCCTGCTTGGGATTCTCTCTCCCCTTCTCACTCTCTCTGCCCCTCCCCCACTTATACATGAGTGCTCTCTTGCTCTCTCTCTCTCTCTCTCTTTTTCTCTTTCTCAAAATTAATAAGCAACTTAATAAAATAAAATAAAATAAAATAAAAATTTAAATTAAATCTGTCCTTAGGTCTATTCCCAAATGTAGCTGTGCCCATTCTTAAACTTAAATGAGCTTAACCTTCAGATGAATTTTTATAGGAAGGAAGTGATAAACTGTTTACTTTCATATCTGGTTTCTTTCACTGAATATAATGGTTTCTGATATTTACCCATGGCAGTATGTCTTCCCTTCCCTTCCATTCCCTTTCTTCTTTCTCTCTCTTCCTTTCCTTCCTTCCTTCCTTCCTTCCTTCCTTCCTTCCTTCCTTCCTTCCTTCCTTTCTTTCTTTCTTTCTTTCTTTCTTTCTTTCTTTCTTTCTTTCTTTCTTTCTTTCTTTCTTTCTTTCTTCCTGTATTACTCTGTTATTTTTATTGTCATAGTATTCTAATAGCATACCAAAATCAGTTTATCTACTTCCCTGATGATAAACATTGGGGATGCTTTTATTTTTTGCGTATAATCAATAAAGCTGCTTTGAAAATGCTGATACACATCTTTTTGTAGACATATGTTATCACTTCTCTCTCAAAAACCTCTAGGAATTGTGGCTGGTTTGTAGAATAGGTGAAAGCTTAACAGTCAAAGACACTATTCAAAAGTTCCCCTAAGGGAACTTGTGCCATTTTACATTCCTCCCATAATATACACAATCCAGTTGCTGCAAAGATTCATTGCTCTCTGAAGTTGTCCGTTACTTTATTTTATTTTATTTTTATTTTACTTTTTATTTTATTTTATTATTTTTCCAACTGTTACAGAAGAGCTTGATTGTACATTTTTTTCCTTTTCTTATTTTTTATATTTGAGTTAGTTAACATACAGTGTAGTCTTGGCTTCAGGAGTAGAACACGGTGATTAATCTGTTACATAAGACAATCAGTGTTCATCCTGAAAAGTACCCTCCTGAATTCCCATCACCCACTTAACCCATCTATCCACTCGCCTAGCCCTCCAGCAACCCTCAGTTTGTTCTCTGTATTTAAGAGTCTCTTATGGTTTGTCTCTCTCTCTGTTTTTATCTTATTTTTCCTTCCCTTCTGTGTTCATCTGTTGAGTTTCTCAAATTCCACATATGAGTGAAATCTTACGACATTTGTCTTTTTCTGACTGACTTATTTCACTTAGCATAATACCCTCCAGTTCCATCCACATTATTGCAAATGACAAAATTTCATTCTTTTTCTTTGCCGATTAGTACTTCAATGGAGTTGTCAGTAATTTTAATTTCAATCACTCTAGAGTGTGGGTAGAGTATTTTACTGTGGTTTTAATTTCTGTTTCTCAGATGACAAATATTTTTGAGTGCCTTTTAATGCCCTCTTGTTCATTTGTTTATCTTCTTTTGTGAAATAGGTGTTTGCTTCATACCATTTTTCTTGGATTGTGATCTTTTTATCTTAATGTGCAGGAGTTCTTTATACATTTTGGGTGTAAGCCTTTTGTCAGATATGTGTATTGCAATGCTTTATTCCTACCTACTCTGTGGTTTGCTTTTTTATTTCCTTAGGAGTCTTTTGGTGACTAGAAGTAATTCATTTAGATAAAGTCAAATTCAATGACTTCCTCCCTATGTTTAGTCCTTTTTGTATTCAAAGAAAGATCACAACATGGTTCTTTTGTTTTCTTCTAAAATCTTTAGAATTTTGTCTTGCATTTAATTCTATGATTCATCTCAAAATAATTTTTGTGTGTTGTATGATGTAAGATCCCTTAATCATTTCATGTAACTGTCTGATGGCTCTAGCATCATTTCTTGAAAAGACTTTCTCTTTCCCATTGTACTGTGCAATGACTTGGCCAAAAATCAATCAACGATATATTTGCGGATCTCTTTCTGGATTTCTTACAACATTCTCATAATGTATTTTCCTATTCTCACTCCAGTAACACAATAATCAGAACATCATAGCTTAGAAAGACTTGCAATTAGAGACTATGGACTCTTAGCTTCATTATTTTCTTTAAATATTATTTAAATTTTCATATAGGTTTTAGAATCAGCTTGTCAATTTTTATAATAAAATCATGTAGAATTCTAATTGAGATTCTATTAGATCTGTCAGTCAATTTAATGAGAATTGACATATCAATGGGCCTTCCCATCCAGGAGTATAGTACATCTCTCCATTTACTTAGGTCTCTGTCTCGGTAATGTTTGTCAGTTTTCCAAGTAAAGGTCTTGCTTGTTATTGGAAAATATATTTGTATGTATTTTGTGACATTGGATGCTATTATAAATGGTGATTTTCAAATCTCACTTTCTAATTGTTTCTTTCAAATATATAGAAATTCAAATTTTTAGTTTGTATCCTGAGACCTGCTAAATTCTCCTATTAAAGCAAGTATTTGGGGGTTTTTATTTTGTTTTAGATTTTTTTAGGATTGTTTCTGCCAACAATCAAGTAATCTATGAATAAAGACAATTTAAGTTCTTTTGTGCTCGTCTTAATGCCACTTATTTATTTTTCAGGCCCAGTCCACGCAAGGACTCATTATACTCAACAGTATAATGTTGAGAAGGAAGCCAAAAGTGAACATTCTTATCGTATTTATTTATTTATTTATTTATAGTTCTTATTTATTTTTGAGACAGAGAGAGACACAGCATGAGTGGGGGAGGAGTAGAAAGAGAGGGAGACACAGATTCTGAAACAGGCTCCAGGCTCTGAGCTGCCAGCACAGAACTCGATGCGGGGCTCGAACCCATGAACCGTGAGATAATGACCTGAGCCAAAGTAGGACACTTAACCAATTGAGTCACTAAGGCGCCCCAAGGATTTCTAATCCTAATACTAAAACAATCAATAATTCATTAAGTAAATATTACCTTAGTTATGTACTTAGTATTTTTATAAGTGCCCTTTATAGATTAAGGAAGTTTCTTTATATTTCTAATTTGTTGAGAGATTTAAAATTTATTTTAAATTAATTTAAAAAATGAATCATGAGTGGTTGCTGAGTTTAATTAAATCCTTTTTCCTGTGTATGGTAAATTTCATTAATTGGTTTTCAAATATTTTTTTGATAATCATTTATTTTTCTTTTATTCTGTTAATATGATGAATTACAGTAATTGATTGCCAAATGTTAAAGAAAAGATAACTTATATTCCTTGGATTAGTACCACTTGATCATGAAGTGTTAAATTTTTTTTTTACAAATAGTTTATTGTCAAATTAGTTTCCACATAACACTCAGTGCTCATCCCCACAAGTGCCCTCCTCCATGCCCATCCCCCCTCCCCCCCACATCCATCAGTCCTCAGTTTTTGTCAGCATTCAAGAGTCTCTCATGGTTTGCCTCTCTCCCTTTCCCCCACCACTTCCCCCCTTCTTCTCCTCCTTGTTCCTCAGCTAAGTTCCTCCTAATCCTCCTATACGTGCAAACATCTGATATTTTTCCTTCTCTGCCTGACTTATTTCGCTCAGAATAACACCCCCAAGGCCCATCCATGTTGCTACACATGGCCAGATTTCAGAAACAATTGGTTTTCAAATATTAAACCAAACTTGCATTCTTGAAATAAATCCCTCTTACATGTGTTGTATTGTTCTTTGCTGGATTTGATTTAAAACACATTATTATGAATTTCTGCTTCTATGTTTCTGGGTTATTGACTTTTGTTTGGTAATATTTTTGTCTGATTTATTTATCAGATTAGTTCTGAGATAATAAAGTGGATTGACAATGTTTGTTTCTGTTTTATTTTCTAAGATGGTGTGTATAGAGCTGTTAATTGTGAACTTAACGTTTGGTAAAATGGATCAGTGCAATAGTCTGGTCCCAGAATTTTCTTTGTGGGAAATTTTGAAATGTTAATTCAATTTATTTATTAAATATAGACATAGTCCAGTTTTCTCTTCCTTCTTTTGTAAGCTTTGATAGTTTTTGTCTTTCAAAATACTGCCTATCTCTTCCAAATGTCAAATGGATTGTAATTAAGTTGTTCCATTCATTTCCATATTCTCTTGATGTTTATAGAACTGAAGAATATGTCTTACTTTTTAATATGTCTTAATTTTTATTTCTGGTATTGGTATTCATACGTATTTATCAGCTTTTAGTTTTTACTTCTTACTTTGCCTTAGTTATTATTCTTGTTCTAGTTTTTTTTTTTTTTAAGAGGGAAGCTTCCATCATTCATTTTATACTCTCTTCATTTCTAGTATAAGAATTTGACCCTATAAATTTCCTCCAAGCACTACTTCAGCTGTCTCTCACATATTTTAATATGTCTGTTTCTTTTTCATTTGGTCCTCTCTATTTCTTTTTCATCTATTAGCGTCTTAATATTTGAAGGGTTTATTTGTAAATATATAGTTGGGTTTTGCTTTTTTAACCTATTATGAGAATACTTCCTTCTGTTTGTTTTATTTGTATTTAGTGTAATTATTAGCATGGTTAGATTTCTTTTATTGTTTATTTATTTTTGAGAGAGAGAGAGAGAGAGAGAGAGAGAGAGAGAGAGACCAAGCACAAGTGGGAGAGGGACAGAGGGAGAGGGAGACACAAAATCAGAAGCAGGTTCCAGGCTCTGAACTATCAGCACAGAGCTCAATGCAGGGCTTGAGCTCAGAAGCTGTGAGATCATGACCTGAACCGAAGTTGGAGGGCTTAACCAACTGAGCCACCCAGGCGCCCCAGCATAGTTAGATTTAAATATACTTCTATTTTTTTTTTCCATTTGTCTCATCTGTTTTCTCTTCCCTGTGCCTGTCTTTTTAAATTCATGAAATATTTGTTATTATTACATTTTTTTTAAATTAGCATTTACTGGCTTTATCTCTGTATTTTATTTTTTATTATTTCAATTGTTCTTATAATAACTTCCCCTGGTCTATTTAAAAATATTATATCACTTTAAATATAGGGTAAGAACCATATAATGCCATACTTCCTGTTCCTTTTCTCATTTTTATGCTGCTGTTGTCATATATTTTACTTCTGTCTGTGTTGTAAATGTCACATTATTTATCTCATTCTTGCTTCACACATTCAATTATTTATCGAAGTTATTAAAAATTGATTTAAAAATTTCAGTTTTATTTTTCCACAACTATACTAGTTCTGGCACTCTTCCTTGCTTTGTGTAAATCAGAATTTTCACCTGATATTATTGTCCTCTGCCTGAGAAAATTTGTTTAGCATTTCTTATTCTGTGAGTTTGCCAGTGATGAATTTACTCAGATTTTTTAAAAATATGAAATATCCTAAATATGCTTTTACTTTCGAGTGATAGTTTTACTAGATATGGAATTCTGAATTGACAGATCTTTTTTCAGCACTTTAAAGATGCAATTTCATTGCCTCCTGACCTCCATCATATCTAATTACAAGTTGGTCTTCATTATTATATTTATTCCCCTGTAATTAGTGTATATTTTTCTGTGGATACTGTATGATTTTCTCTTATTTATTGTTTGCAGCAGTTTGACTATGCTATCTGCTTAGGATTTCCTGAGCTTCTTGGGCCTGTGAATTAATTTCTATCTCCACTTTTGAACATTTCTGGCCACTATTTCTTCATTTATTTTTCCACCTTTCTTTCTCCTCTCCTTTTGGAACTTTAACTACATCTATAGTAGACAATTTCAATATTGTTCCACATGTTGCAGAAAACCTGTTTAAAGATTTTAATATTTTCTTTTATCTGGGATTCACATTATACTGATCTGTTCATAGGTCCTTTCTCTGATGTATTCAAACTGCTTTTAGGTCAATTACTGAGCTATTGCTTTATATATTGTATTTTTTTTAATTCCAAAATTTTCATTAGGTTATTTCTTTGAGTTTTTATGTCTCTCCTCAGAATGTTAAACTGTTAACTGATTCTTTTACTCTCTTCTTTTTTGTAATTTCTTTAAGATAGTTATGATATCTGTATTAAAGTCCTTCTCCATTAATCTAATACCCAAGTCATCTGTCAGTCTGCTTCTCCTGTCTACATTTTCTCTTGATTATTAACTATGTTTCCCTGCTTCTTGGTACGTTTAGTGAATTTTTATTGTATACATGATGTTGTGGATTCATGTAGACACTCTGGATTTTGTTATGTTCCTTACAATAATGTTGAAGTTTTTGTTGTTGTTGCTGTTTGGTTTGGTTTGGTTTCTATGGAAGACACTTAAATTACTAGAAGATCATCTTGGATTGGGCTTATGCTTTTCTAGGGTCAATTTATTTTTGTTGTTATTGTTATTGTTGGTTTGTTTGCTTAGTACTTAGATGTAGTCCTTGTTCTTTTGACACAGTGCTTCTGTGTTTTCAGTGAAAAGTTCATAGTTTTTACCAAATTCCTGATCAGTCACAGATTAGAAAATAACTGATATGCAGGATTTGGCGCTTCTTAAAAATTGATCATTTTATTCCGTTCAAATTCCCATCAATTTCCTGTCTTAAGTTCACACTTCTTTCTCTCTTGCCCAGTAATGCTATTATTCTTTTATGTCTGAGTTCTCTTTCCCAACATCTACACAGAAAAAGCTGGTTAAATGTAGAACTCATCTAATTTCTCTCACATTTCAAGAAGCATAACTGCCTAATTTTGCTTGCTGCCCAGCACTTCAAAATATTTAAAAATATTTTTTCTAGAGTTGTAATTGTTACTTCTATTAGAATAAGTACAATCTAAGCAACTCTGAAATTACCGAATTGGACTTTCTTCAAAATATCAATAGTAACAGAAAGTTTTGTGTGGATTTGGTTCTCTTAGTCTAGAAATGTTCAATTAATTATTTATAAGACATACAAACTTAGCCTGCACAAGATATAGGAGTAGATTATGGTAGAAAAGAACTAACATTTATTTGTACTCTCTCTTGTACCAAAGGCTTGGCAAACAGTATCACCTAAGATCACATCTGTAGGTAGGTAGTATTTTTTTTTTCTTACCATCATATGAGACAACTGAGTCATAAATAATTGCCTTGATTTACTCAAAGCTATAGTGTTTAGCAGTGAGACAATTAGGATTCAAGTAATTATCTAATTCTAACATCTGTAATCTTTCCATTGATCCAAATATTTCTGCAGTTTCTAAGACTTCACCATATCAAAGATGTGAATGTGCCCAACTTCCAGGCCCACCTAGTAAGTGCTTCAACAGATATAGCAAATTGATTTTATTTTGATTTTCAAGTGTTGATTGGCAGTAGTTTGTGAGGAGCTCTGTGTTAAGAAATGTTGTGGTGTCTTTAGGATTTTATAGAAAAGATTTTTGTGAAATATTAGTAATATTTACCATAGACAGGTAACTAAATGGTAACTAAAATTGCTTCCTGGGAGAAAAGAACTTACTAATTTAAGAAATAGAAAAGGAAAAAAGATGGCAATCGTCATGAGAGGGGTGATTTCCACAACAAATGTTGTTCTATTTTCTACACCTTCTTTCCAATTGGAATGAGCCCAACTTTCTGGCCAATAGAATAAGGCAATTTAAGCATGAATGTTCTTCAAGACAGTCCCAAGGACAAGGTGCAGAGATTACCAGGGCAAGGAGCTTCTGCCATTTCTCAGTGCAAAGTTTCTTCCAGGCAGTGATGCTTATAGACTACTCAATGTAGATTTGTAACTACTGTCACTTCACACTAACTTTGACAAATCCCTGGAAGGAAATCTGGAGAACATAGACTCAAGTACATCCTTTTAGATGTGATTAATCCTTCCTCTTGTACCATTTTACCATGCTAAGCACCTTTGGAAAGCTTGGGAAAACTGATAGTCGCAGTCAAGGTATATTGTAGGGACATTTATATGTATATGTGTGTGTGTGTATACATATATAGTTATGGACTGAATGTGTGCTCCCAAAATTCATATGTTGAAGTCATAACCCTCAATGTAATGGTATTGGGAGATAAAACCTTTGAGAGATAGTTCATGAGGCCAGAGCACTTGTCTGATAAAAATTAGTGCTCTTACAGTAACAGAGAAGAGAGCATCCTCTCTCTTTCTCTATGTTCCCTGACCCCAACCCCCTTTCTCTGCCCTGAGAGAGCACAGCAAGAAGGCAGCCATCTGCAAGCAAAGAAGAGGCTCCTTAGCAGAAAATGAATCAGCTGACAACCTGATCTTGGACTTCTAGCATTCGGAACTGTGAGAAACAAATTTCTGTGATTTAAGTCACTCAGTGGATAGTATTTTGCCATGGCATCTCAAGCAGACTAATCTGTAGGTTTTGGAGTTAATAATCATATTAATTGTTTGGGATTTTTTTTACTTATTAATTGTTATTATTTTCCATATGCCATGCAACCTTCTAAGTATTTTGTTTACCTCCATTATTTGACTCCAGGCAGCTCAGCTCACAGGAATCACATGAGCTGGGTGTGTGCTCTCCATTTTACAATTAAGGGAACTGAAGCACGTGATTAAGCCAATAAAATATATGCATCAGACTCAAATTCAGATGAGTTTGGAAGAAAATTTGGCTACCAAGCAGTGAAGGTACTAGTGCGATAGGAGTTTGGGCATTAGATACAAAGTATTCCCTCTGGGCAATGGTGTCCTTAATCTTCATCCTTCTGGCTCCGAGCATAGACCTTCTGATGAGAGCATGATTTTTCCTTGAGATCTTCCGAGAATCTTGTCCTAATTATCAAGAGCTCTGGACACCTACCTGGTTGCTTTCAGACTTGTTCTGGGAAACACTGGCTCCTGCAACACGAGTCATATATGGGACTCCCAAAAACAGCCAAACCGCCTGCAGGCCTGACTTTGAGTATTGAGTAAGACCTGCTGTCTAAAGCCTTGTGAATGCAACTCACCTGCCCAATCAGGCCTACATGCTCACCCCATTGGACACCACCCTTGGCTCTGGCATTGTGGCCCACAGGGTTTGCCCACTGACAATCCCCAGCCCACACTCAACTCCAACCGATGACACCGGTAATGATGATATCTCAGCAGAAAAAACAGGTTAGGCTGTCCTATAGGACAGAAGGAAAACTTCCTCCCTCTTAAAATATTACTAGTCTCAGGTCCCAAGCAGTCCAATTTCAGAATGAAATCATAAATCTGGAAGGTGCTTTAAAAGTCAGGCATGGAAATCTCTGTTATGTTTGACTTTAGTTGAATGACTCCAGTGATTTTCTTCCTCTAATATCTGGAGTTTAGCCAACCACAGGACACTTGTTTTCTGTCCATTTATAAATTAATATATCTGGAAGCAAAGATTGCCTCTGAACAAAGCAGATACGCTTTTCTCCAAATGTAATGAAATCATGTTTGGGGAAGCCTCTGTTAATGTCTAAGAATCTTTATGAGCCTTTTAAAGTCATTGTTTTCTTCTCACAAATGAGAGCTCACTGGTGCCAAGGAGTAATGACCTGGAAAACCACATGGTGACAGTTGGATCTTAAGCCGGCCCGGGTGCATGGGAAGGGCTGCTGGGGAAGGAAGCTTGTGACTTCCTTACTTCTTGCTTGTTCTCCGTTTCTTATTTTTCCCTTTTATTTCCCCTCCACTCTTCCCCTCCCTACTTTTTCCTTATGCAATTAATACAGGCCTTAGAATAGACTGATCTGTCAATCTGACACTTAATTGTATGGCCATTTACTAACGTATGAACATGACATGTAGTCTCCCTGAGTCTCAATTTTCTCATCTGTGAAATGGTGATGATATATCCCTTCCTCACTTCCTTCTTTCTTTTTTTTTATATTTAAAACTTTATTAATTTTGAGCACTGCCAGTTAATTATCTTTTCCTCATTGATATTTAGGCATTTTATGTATTATGGATGTTAGTCCATTGGATTCCTCACTTCCTTCTTTCAAAAAGAATCTATCTTTCATTCAAGTATCCAATTCTACCCTATGCAACTTCTGTAACTCGAAGGGGTGGAAAAAACCCCCACGTTCAAGAGTACTTGAGCCGTTACAGTCAATAGTGGTCATCTTCTCCCTGCATAGAGCAAGGAGTTCTAATCCTCAAAGCCTGGGGTGGGTGTAGGTTGGCTGTGATGTGGGATAGTAGCCCCAGCCCTGGCACCTCCTTGAAGGCATGCTACCTCAGAGATTCTACAACCCATCAAATGACCAATGAGAAACCTGCCCTGAGGATGAGGCTAACACGCCAAACAGGGCAAAAGTAGAGGACACAGCTGAAGCTCAGTCCCTGATCATGCTCCATACCTACACTAGACCTGGCCTTCCTGCATATGAGATAAATTCCCTCATTTTTTAAGCCAGTTTGTAAGAATTTTTTGTTAATTTCCAAGACCATCCTAACTGCATGTATGTGAAAATCAAATGTGATCATTTACACCCACAATTAATAGTAAAGGCTAGGTCCACAAGAGGTGCTCATTAACTTCCTTCCCTCTAATTTAGATTTTCTCTCTTTATTCATTGTCTCTCCTTTTCTTCTATCTGTAACCCAAACATATCCTGGCATTACCAAGCCTGAAACCCCAGATAAAGCATGGCAAGGTTGTGAGGATTTCTTCGTTTCCAGGAAACAAGAGATCCTTTCAATTTACTCAAAACATGGGGAGTTTAGTGTAAAGAGACACATTATGAAAAGAAAACTGGATTCTTAGCCACTTGTACAAGCTCTGGAGGGTTTCAAAACACAGATGGAAGAAGCACAGTACCTCTGGGCCTCATGACTCAATGTTTTCCAAGCATTGAAACTCTTGGGCACTCTTTTTACGCCCTCAGCAGAAGAAACATGTACACCCACAGTCTAATGGGACCTAGTGATTGCCATTCTACAGATACTCCCTGTCCCAGTGGCCTCTGTCTCAGTATCTCCCATTTCAACTCAAAAGACAAAAGATGTGATGGGTACATGGCTCCAGTGAGGCAAAGCTCTCGGGCCACCAGCCACCCAACAGATGGACTGTAAGAAGCCATTATTACCTCTTTAGTCCAGGAGTCTTTGACCAGAGTCTCTGGGTCACAACTCATAAGACACAATTAATTATACACATTCAAACAACAGTCATTTATCAACTACTTAGGCAAGTACATTATATTAGACTCCAGTCTCACAAATAAAAGAGACACAGAAGTGTCTGGGTAAAATTGTCTTAGAAACAGGAAGATGTGCAAATAGATATAAATCTAGTGGTAATAACAAAAGGAAGCCAGGAGTGAGAGTGTAGAGATATGTTGTACAGGGGAGGAAAGTATACCTAATACACAGTGGGGAGGGAATGCCACTCTGGGCCATGCTTCAGTCAAGATCTAAATGCAATGTGTGAGTGAACTACTTGAATATTGGGGGTGGAGGGAGAGTACTGGAAGTAAACCTCTGGTGCAAACGTCCCCGGCCAAGAGTGCACTAGATTTGGGGCGCCTGGGTGGCTTAGTCGGTTAAGTGTCCGACTTTCGCTTAGGTCATGATCTCGCAGTTCGTGGTTTCGGGCCCCGCGTCGGGCTCTGTGCTGACTGCCAGCTCAGAGCCTGGAGCCTGTTTCAGTCTGTGACTCCCACTCTCTCTGACCCTCCCTGCTCACGCTGTCTCTCTCTCTCTCTCTCTCTCTCCTAGAAATAAATAAAAATTAAAAAAAAAAAAAAAAGAGTGCACTAGATTTGTTGAAGGAACAGGCCAGTGTGGTCTCAGTGGTGTGAGAACAGGGAAAGGGTAGGAGATCTGGACAGACGGTGGAGTTGGTGCCCCCTTTCCTCAGGAACGGTCTTCATGTAAAGGGCAGCAGGTGTCCCCAGAGGCTCAAGCTCACGTGGGCACCCTGCAGCTTGGCTTCTCTGGCAGAGGGAATGGAGATCCATGTCTTGGGCTTCCAAGTCCCACAGTGAAGTCATTCATCCCATTCCTTCCCCCTTGGGTCCCATTAACAGAGTGAGTACTTTCTCTTTCAGTTCCTGGCACTTACCTGTGGCTCTTGTTCCTCTCACCCACCCTTTCCCTCTGAGATGCCTCACCCTACAGCTTTTAGGGCGACCTGAGGACACTGCACAAGACGTGCACGCCTCCTGCAACTAGAACACAACTGCTGGAGGACAGGTGCTTTATCGTGTTCCCAGGGGTAACCGCACAGCTTTGACTAGCACCTGAAATACAATAGGACAAGAGGTTCTCAGGAAATCCTGGAGATGGACAGTATCCCTGTGTTCAACACAACTGTGCTTGATTCTCAGCTGAGCCCCTTACTGGTTCTTATAGCCCCAAGTCCTGGAAAATTGGAGAAGTTTCTTCCTTGATCAATGATGCAGATGCCTCTCTGGAATCTTGGCGAGGTTGAATTCACCAGGAGTTTAAATTTGTATTAAACTTCTGTGGTATAATTTAAAAAAAATAGTCATTGTCCCGATTCCTGATACCATAATGCTCCTAAAACCCTCCTGAGTGATAAGAATGCCTTTGTATTTTAATGAGATAACTCATGGGAGGAGGGAGATGACATATCTTCAAGACAAGCTCTGGTTGCCAGAAAGGCCAAGCCAGTATCTGGGGACTGGAATCTTCAGCCCTACTTTTTGACCTCCCCTGGAAAGGACAGAAGCTGGAGATTGAGTTAGGTCACAGTGGCCAATGGTTTAATTAATCACGGTTCTAAAAACTCCTAAAGGTTTTGAGTGTGTCGATTGCTTTGGGTAGTATGGACATTTTAACAATATTTCTTCTTCCAATCCATGAGCATGGAATGTTTTTCCATTTATTTGTGTTGTCTTCCATTTCTTCCATAAGCTTTCTATAGTTTTCAGCACAGATCTTTTACCTCTTTAATTAAGTTTATTCCTAGTTATCTTATAGTTTTTGGAGCAATTATAAATGGGATAAATTCCTTGATTTCTCTTTCTGCTGCTTCATTATTGGTGTATAGAAATGCAACCAATTTCCATATGTTGATTTTATATCCTGTGACTTTACTGAATTCATGCATCAGTTCTAGCAGATTTTTGGTGGAATCTTTTGGGTTTTCTAGGTAGAGTATCATGTCATCTGCGAAGTATGAAAGTTTTACTTTTTCCTTGCCAATTTTTATGCCTTTTATTTCTTTTTGTTGTCTGATCGCTGAGGCTAGGACCTGAAGTACTATGTTGAGCGACAGTGGTGAAAGTGGACATCTCTGCCATGTCCAATCAAAATATCACCAATCTTCCTCACAGAGCTAGGACAAATAATTCTAAAATGTGTATGGAACCAGAAAAGGCCCCCAATAGCCAAAGTAATATTGAAAAAGAAAACCAATGCTGGAGGAATTGTGAAGTCATGATTCCAGACTTCAAGCTGTATTACAAAGCTATAACCATCAAGACAGTGAGGTTCTAAAGGTTGAGTTCTGGGAAGCATCTGTGTTGAACACACGGATGTGCCAGGAGAATGGAGCACCTAAAAGGGCATGGAAAGTCTATCCTGTTCCCCTCCTCAAATTCCTTCTCTGATGTACTTCTATTTGGCCGTCCTTAATGTTGCATCCTTTATAGTAAACCAGTAAGAATAAATGCTTTTCTGAGTTTTGTGAGTTGTTCCAGCAGATTATGGAACCTGAGAAGGGAGGTTGTGGGAAGCCCCACATTTGTAGTTGGGTGGTTCAAAATGTGGGTAGTCTGGTGACTCCACTTGAAGCTGGCACCCGAAATGAAGACAGTCTTGTGGGGCTGAGCCCTTAACCTGCTGGGTCTGCATTAAGTTTAGGTAGTCAGTTGTCAGAACTGAATTGAATTACTGGACACCCCAGTTGGTGTGGAGAATTGAAATATTGGTTGTTGTCTGTTTGAGGGGGTGGGGGGACCACATAGTTCCCAAAACGTACTCTATGAGCTAAGAGCTCTTAACGTTTCCCCTGTCAAAGATTTAGGATTCACTCTCGGAATATTATTTAGATGGCTGGTGGGAGGTGTTATCTAAGAAAACCCCATCTGTAGGGATTAGAAGTAGAGAAAAGCGGGCCAGTGGCTGGGACTGGGTTCTGAGCTGCTGGGCCCGGCTGGGATGTTGGTATTTGGCTCAAAGCAGCCAACAGCCAAATAAACTGGATAGAGATCTGGGATTGAGCCAAAAGCCACATATAAAGTGCTAAGGATCAAAGCCTGTGGAAACGAGCGCCAACATGCATGGCCATGGAGCTGTACAAGGTTGCCTCATTCAAGGGTCAGGACCTAGGCCAGGACTTGAGCCAGCAGGCACAGTCTGGGACCGGGGGGAGGGGTCAAGGGCAGCAGTGCTGGAAGGCTCTGCAGAGTCTTCATCTACTTTTTGTCTGTTAATGAAGGCAACTGATAATCACTTAAGAAAAAAGGATCATCAGACAGATCAGCTGTTGTCCGTTCCACAGTAATGGAGAGAATTGGGATTGTCAGGAAGTAGAAGACCAAGTGAGCAGTCAACCAGAAGCCATAGATTTCCTGTGGGATAAACACAACCCGTTGTTCCTGTTTTCTGAATCGTGTAAACCAAACTGCAGACAATATGCATGTGCATTGCCCACACCTGAGAGTATTTGCCATGGCTGCACTGGCTGGGGTGGGAGGGTATTTTTCAGAAGAGGATCTGCTTCTTCTCCAGCCTTTAGGTATAGAGTGATGGAAGGAAACCAGTAATGCTAAAGAAGCAGGACTGGAAGCAGAAAGGTTCTACCTTACATTGTAAGATAAAAAGACACTGTGGCTAAGCAGGTTTCAACCAGAACAAGACTGACGAAGGTCAAATGCTGGGCTTGCTACTTCTTATCTGTGTGATTCATGCTCTAGATTAATAGGAACATCTGCCTGTGAAGAGGCTCCCTCACTGCTGTTCGTTTAGTCTTTGTTGGTCACCTACATATAAAGCCCAACTATCAGGATCAGGAAGCTCTATTTCTGCTTCCTATCAATGCTATGTGTTAATCCTACCTTTCCCCCGGTTCCCTGCCTCCCTTGATTCCCAAACATTATCTTTAGCTCAACATGTCTATGCAAACAGGAGCTTTGCTTGGAGTATCTGTAACCTCAGCGTAACGCATCAGTGGATTCTTCTAAGGACTCAGAGACTAAATCTTCTTAGAAGAAGGAGCTCAACAGGGGTCTGTGTTAAAAAACAGGAGGAACAGAGAGTGTAGTCCAGAGTGTGGAGTTCTGCCTCTCTAAGGTCTGGAAACTTAATACAAAGGAAGAAAAGTTGTCTGAGATATAAAGTTGGTCATTTAGTTCACCGACTCTGGAGGAAAAGCCAAGAATCTCAATCCACTGTTTGCTTCATTTTACCAAGCTGCTTTTCTATCATCAGAGGGTAAACAGAAATTTTTTTCTCAGGGAAAGAGGAAAAAAAACAACGAAGGCATTTCTGTTATTTTTTTGTTGTTATTCAATACTATAATTTTAGCACATAAGTACTTCAGAGAGCAGGAAAATGGAAAATCACATGCCACCCATCACTCACTCTCCCCTAGGTGGTATTTATATGCCCTCATCAGAGGCAAAATGTGGCCTATTGAGTCAGAGTCGGAATAAAATCCTTGCCATTCTCTCACTCAGTTGTCACGAAAGAACCTTTCTTCAAATGCAGGTTGCATTAGGCAAAAGTGGTTGTGTGTTTGAAATTAAATCACTCAAATATGATTAAAAACAGGATGTGTGAGCATCCATTGGGGTTCCTACTTGAATGGGATGCCATACAAAATCAAGTTGTATTGTACTGTACGGAATGGCTTTGTATTAATGTTCAGAATAACAAGGTCCCACTGAGAGCCCTTCACGTTTCTGAATGGTGCTTGGAGTTTGTCAAAAATTTTCAGGAAGGGATCTGCACCGCCCTGGCTGCATGAACCGCGGTTTGGAAGGAGGGGGGAAATAGATTGGTGAATTAAAATGACATTTTTTTTTTTATTACTCTTAAGCTTTTGAGCTGCAGCTAAGTAAGAGCCTAGGGAATCTTACGCCTGTTCATTTACCTTCTTCCTATTTGCGTCTGAGTTTTACTTAGCAGTGTGATGTGGCAGGAGGCATTTGGGCTGTGTAGCCATGTGTCGGAGGCCAGCCTTCCTGCTCAACAGCCGTAAGAGTGTCTTTATCAATAAAATCACCAATCTGGAGATGTTGTTGCAAATAAAGAAGGGACAAGTCCTGTGGAAGACCATGGTGTGTAGAAAGGTAAATAGTACAAGCACTGAGCAAATGGGGAATGAGCAGGAGACAAGGCAGATAGGAAAGAATCTTCTTGTTCCAGCTTGCTAGGGTAGCCGTAACCCAGTGGTGCAGACTAGGTGCGTGCAAAAACAGAAGTGCATCCTCTCATAGCTTTGGAGGCTGGAAGTCCAAGATCAAGAGGTCAGTAGATTTGGTTTCTCGAGGCTTCTCCCCTTGCAGAGGATGGGGTTCTTTTACCCCTTCACATAATCTTTCAGCATATGTGCATACCTCCTGTCTCTCGGGGTCCAAATTACCTGTCAAGGGCACCAGTCAAACTGAAATAAGGACCACTCTAACCACCTTATTTTATTTTGTTCTCCTCTTTAAAATCTCCGCCTCCAGATATAGCCCCATTCTGAGATCCTAGGGGTAAGGGCTTCAATGTAGGAATTTTAAGGGGACCGGGTTCCACTCATGACAAGTCTGTTCTATAACGTTTACTTTGGAGCCACAAAAATATTTTTTATAGTTAAAAGCAAAAGTATATCTAAACTTCTCAAAACAAGTCCTAAACATAAAATAATAATTTAAAAAAATTTGCCAGTTTTAGGGCATCTGGGTGGCTCAGTTGGTTGAGTGTCCAATTTCGGCTCAGGTCATGATCTCACAGTCCGTGGGTTTGAGTCCCTGGTCGGGCTCTGTGCTGACAGCTCAGAACCTGGAGCCTGTTTCAGATTCTGTGTCTCCCTCTCTCTCTGACCCTCCCCTGTTCACGCTTTCACTCTCTCTCTCTGTCTCTCTCTCTCTGTCTCTCTCTCAGAAATAAATTTTTAAAAACAATTCCCAGTGTTGACCAAGACAGAATAAGTCAACTCTAGCCTGATAACAATTCAAATTTTTGAAAAGAATACAAAATAAAACGAAGAATGATACTTGCAGGCTTGGGATTTTTCCCACTTCCTTCATCTCCCTTCTTTGATTCAATGATGGGTCACACCACCAGGTGTGCAGTGGGCATAGAAATGAAAATTCCTGTCGAAACCTTCTATTTCTAGCCAGAGGATGGAGAGAGTAAATTCACACATGTCAGAGAGTCTGGGAAAAATCTCCCCACTCCTTTTTAGAAATCTGTATTTCTCTCTCAGTCATGTTCTGAGGGTAGTTCCAGAGGCAGAACTGAACTGCCACCAGAGTCCCCTCACAGTCGTCCCAAACCCTGAGATGACACTCTGCTCTCTGCCGAGGGGGTGCCAGAAAAGGGGGTCCATATAGTTTGGAGAAAATCCTTGGTTTCTTTACTTGCCACTGTGCACTAGAGGTGGCCCCCATACCATGGAATTTGCCAATGGCCTGACAGAGCTAAAATCTAGAAAGAATCCTGTCTTTCTGGCCAGAGGGACCTGGAAAAGTGACTTCTGGAAGCCAGTGTTGAGAAAAAGCTGGAGAGCTGAGGTCTGAGAAGGGGACACCTGTTCTGTGTATGAACTTGCATAAGTCCAAGATTTCCTCCTGGCGAGTGCTTGGAGGAGGCAGGGCCAAAGAAGCATCACAAAAGCCCTAGGAACCAGACTGTGAAACAAACAACAAACCATCGACCAAACCCCAGACTAACCCCTGGGTGATACATGCACAGGCAGATCCAGGCACCAGAGAAAAGACTTAAAATGCTGAAAACTTAACAGACATTAAAGACACCAACCACAAAAGGTAAGATAGAACTTGCAGGGTCAGGCGAAGCGGGTGATAGCCCGTTAAAACAAGACAGAAATCAACATTGTCCAGGGGATTTTAGCAGAATCCAGATTCTCACAAGATAATGTTCAAATATCCAGGATCCCCCCAAATTTGTGTGATGTACAAAATCAATACATACACACACATGCACACATACACGCATCTGACCAATCCCAAAGGGCTAAGACAATCATCAGACTTTAACTCCCAAATCAACCAGATGTTGGAATTATCAGAGTCTTTAAAGCAGCGATTATAAAATCAACCCTGAAGCAAAGATAAACACTCCTGAAACAAAGGAAAAGTTAAAAATTCTGAGAAAAAAAAAATAGAAATAATAAAAAGAAATGAAACAAACATTTAGAACTGAGAAATTGAGTACAGAAAATAAAAGAATTCACTGAACAGTGTCAGTAGCTAGAAATCACACAGTCTGAAGAACAGAGAGAAAATTTTCAAAATGAGCGGAGACTCAGGGACCCATGTAAAAGTTTTAAGAGTGTTATTTTGTGCCATTGGAATGCTAGAAAAAGAGAAATAGGTATGGAAATAAATTTTTGAAGCAACTATGGCTATGAAGTCACTCTCAATTCTGAGACAGATTTCTAGATTCAGGAAGTTCAGCAAGACTGGAACAAGATAAACTGAAAGAAAACCATGCCTAAAAATATGGCTTAAAATGCTGAAAACTGAACAGAAACTCAATACCCAGAAAACAAATAATGCAATTAAAACTGAGCAGAAGGGGCGCCTGGGTGGCTTAGTTGGTTAAGCATCCGACTTTCGCTTAGGTCATGATCTCGCGGTTCATGGGTTCGAGCCCCGCGTCGGGCTCTGTGCTGACTGCCAGCTCAGAGCCTGGAGCCTGTTTCAGTCTGTGACTCCCTCTCTTTCTGACCCTCCCCTGCTCACGCTGTCTCTCTCTCTCTCCTAGAAATAAATAAAAACACAAAAAAAAATTAAAAAAAAAAAAAAAGAAAAAAGAATAAAACTGAGCAGAAGACATGAACAGACATTTTTCCAAAGAAGACATACAGATGGCCAATAGACATTTAAAAAGGTGCTCAGCATCACTCATCATCAGGGAAATGCAGATTAAAACTACAGTGAGATACCACCTCATACCTGTCAGAATGGCTAAAAAATCAACAACACAGGAAACATCAGGTGCTGGCAAGGATGTGGAGAACGGGGGACTCTCTTACACTGTTAAGAGAGTGTAAACCAGTGTAGCCGCTCTGGAAAATAGCATGGAGATTCATCAAAAAGTTAAAAACAGAACTACCCTGCAATCTGGCAATCACACTAGTGGGTATTTGCCCCCAAAATACAAAACACTAATTCAAAGGGACGCATGCACCTATGTTTATTGCAGCATTCTCTACAATACAAATTATGGAAACAGGCCAAGCATGTGTGTGTGTGTGTGTGTGTGTGTATGCGTGTGTGTTATGGATATTACTTAGTCATAAAAAAGGAATGAAATCTTTCCATTAACAACAACATGAATGGAGCTAGAGAGTATTATGCCAAATGAAATAACTCAGTCAGAGAAAGGCAAATGCCATGTGATTTCACTCACGTGTGTAGTTTAAGAAACAAAACAAACAAATCAAGGGGAAAAAAATTAAGAGAGGAGGCAAACCAAGAAACAGACTCTTAACCTCCAGAGAACACACTGATGGTTACAGAGGGGAGGTGGGCAGGGGATAAGTTAAATGGATGATGGCGATTATAAAGTACACTTGTGATGAGCAGCAGGTGATATGCAGAAGTGCTAAATCCCTAAATCACACCTGAAATGAATATTACACTGTATGTTAACTAACTGGAATTTAAATAAAAACTGAAAAAAAGTAGGAACAAAACAATTTTACAAAACAACAAGCCAAACCAAATGATACAAAATGCTGAAAACTGAAGATGTATTACCAAAAAAAAAAATCTCTAGAGCAGTTAGAGAGGGAAATAGGTACATACAAAAAAATTAAAGAGGGCTGAATTTTCCACTGGAAATCATGGAGCAACTTTTAATCTTTAATTTCAAATTCAAATGTACAGGGTTGCATATATTTGGTTATGTCAGGGCTTATATTGGAACTAGAAAGCAGTACAACAACATTTTTTAAATGCTGAAAGAAAAGAATTATCTGCCTAGAATATTACATCTAACAAAACTCCCACCAGGAATAAAGACAAAATAGAGATGTTCCCAGATAAAGGTAAGCTAAGAGAATGTGTCATCAGTAAACATTCTTTTAAAGGATTACTAAAGGAAATTATTTATAGTAACAGCCAGAGACTGATGTTAGAGGAAAACTTGGAGGTGCAGAAAGGGCAAATATTTGGCTGTATGATACAGTGTTTTTATCCATTTAAATTACTTAAAATATGAATACATGTTGAACACAGAAATTGTAATGTCATTTCAAGATATAGATGCAATGCATACAGCAAGTCTAAAATAAAGTGGGGAAGGTAAAAGGTTAAATAGGGTCATAAGTAAATTCTTCAACTACTTAGTAATTACATTGTGGGTAAGCGTGTAGGACTTGTCATTTGGAGAGTATTGTATATATGTGATGTGAGATCAAACAAATGAATAATTACTTTGGTAATACTGGGAAGCAACATTTTTTGTCAGAGTACAAAATACCAAAGAAAATCAGTAAAAACCAATCTAATAAAGACCAAAAAGTAGTGGATTGATAAAAATAAAGATTCAAAAAACAAAAAGAACTAGATACTCAAAAGGAACAGAAGATGTAAAAAGGAAACAAACCTAAATTATAAAAGTAAAAATTAGAACTATGATATTCAAACCTCAAAGGTTAAGTCGAATAGCAGAGTCAAATCAAGTGCATTGATGAGCTGGAGGACAGATATTATGTGACCTGTGTAATTGACAATAACACCAGTCAATTGAGTCAGAGCAGAGAACAAATAGTCATGTCTTCAAATTGCTGGACAGAGGAAGAGTCTCTCAAGAATTCTATAACCGGCCAAACTGTCATCAAAGTGTGAAGGTGAAATAAATGCCTTCCAGACAAATAAGAATATACTAGAAATAGAACCTTGTTGAATGAATAACTAACAGGTGCAGGCCAGAAAGGCGCGCACACACACACACACACACACACACACACATCCAGAAGCAATGAGGTATTGAAAGTTTGAATGATAATATTTAAAAGGGGGTCTTTCTCTTAATCCAGAAATGAGGAAAGATAATGTGGGTTTGTTTTTTTTTTTTTTTTGCTTTTTGAGTGCATTTAATCAAATATAAAGATGATATAAGCATGGCAATAGAATGGCTAAGTTATAGCTTAGAGAGAGAAAAAGGAAATAGAAAATATTTCATCAATCCAATAAAAAGACAGAAGGAAAATTTTAAAAACCATAATAAATAGAATACATAAAATAAGAAATTATAAATAAATCCAAATATGTCAGTAGTCCTACTAAATGTTTAATTTTCAAATTAAAAGATAAATTGTCAGATTGGATAAGAGAGAGAAATATAATCACTTATTAAACTTGGAAGTAAAAGATTGAGAAAATACATGTTAGGCAAAACTAACCAAAAGAAAGATGGTGTAGCTATTTTAATATCGTGAAAATAAATTGAAATCCAAAAGTATTATAGGGAACAAGAATGCATCAAGAAGGTATTGCAATTCAGAACGTACATATATCCAATTATATATCTGCAAATTATATAAAAGAAATGACAGAACTGCAATATAAAGCTGAAGAATCTAACATCATAGCAGGAGAAATTAATATACCTCTTCCAGCAACTGATGTTTCAGGAACAAAATAATAAAGACCTAGAATATTTAAACAATACAATTAGTGAGTGCAATATAATGAAATACATAGGACCTTGTACCCTCAAAATTAGGGAGGGAGTTTTCATTTTGAGTATGCACAAAGACTGTACAAAAGTTTATCATTTCCTAGACCACAGATCCCCAGTGTTTGCCAGGATGGGGAGCCCAGGAATCTTCCATGCCTTAACAGTTCATGTCTCTATTGGAAGAGCCATTTTGGAGAAAAATTTGGCAATAGCTAATAAAACTGGAAAATCATATGCCCTAGGCATAACCACTTCTACTTTTAGAAAATTTCTATTCGTTGTACAAGGATTCATATACAAGGGTCATATTGCAGCACTGTTTGAAACTGTCAAAAATTGGAAGTACTCTAAATGTCCATGAACCAGAGACTGAATAAGTAAATTGAGTCATATCATACAGTGTAATATTATCCTGCCATTAAAGCTGTTAAAATTAACGCACTAGAGCTTCATGAATCAACATGAATTGATCACAAAAACATCCCAGTCCAAATTCCTTTTCCAAAACCTTTGGGGGCCAGATGTGTTTTAGAGTTTTTTGTCAATTTCAGAGAGACATAGATCTATATTTTGATAATACCCTCAGCAGAATCTGGGCCAGCAGTATAAAACCAAACATACTAATATTTCTATAGGGGAAAAAAAAAACATGAATATTGAATAGCTACACATCAGTTCCAGACATGTTTTGCCACCTAACGTGTTCAGGTTAAGATAGATTTTCCTGCCAAATACATAATGGAGAAAACCTTGGGTTTTCAGGCATTTTGATCTTTTGGTCTTTCATAGAGATTCTTGCCTTATAGTCAATGAAAAATGTTGCAAACAGGCAATCACTACAACACACATATCAATTTTAGAACATGCTTAACAGCACAACATCTTCTATGGCAACATGCATATTTAGCCATTCATAAAAATTACTCAAGAGACTGAGTATAGATAGTTCTCTTAAAAAATCTTATGTCTTTATTTTGAGAGACAGAGTGTGAGCAGGGGAGGGGCAGAGAGGGAGACACAGAACCTGAAGCAGGCCCCAGGCTCTGAGCTGTCAGCACAGAGCCCGACGTGGGGCTCGAACCCATGGACTGTGAGATCCTGACCTGGGCCAAAGTCAGAGGCTTAACCAATTGAGCCACCCAGGTGCCCCACAAGGGACTGATAAGTACACGCTCTCCATGTTGAGGAGAGTGTTTACTTTTGGGGAGAAAAGGAAATGAGATGAGTGAAGAAGACCAGGAGAATGCAACCACATTTGTAGTGTCTTGTTATTGTTGTTGTTTACATAAAAAGATGGGGAGGAGGTCTTTGTACAAACTAAGTTACTAAAAGGAAAAAAAGGATTTAACCAGATGCAAAGAGTAGTACTAAAGGAGATTCCAGGCAGAGAGGAAAGAATATGAGAGCCTCTAAGGTGTACAGAGCATGACATTGTCCAAGACCACTAGATGATTCTGTGGAACAGGCTCCTTGTTGGATGTGACTGTCATGTAAGTACTTCTGGGCTGCAAACAATTTTAAAAGCATCCTCCTTTGGGATCTTCCAAAAATGACTCTGGCATAGGCCAGGGAAAGCACTATTTCTATTCTTTGAGAGGAGAAAAATCAAACCATCAAGGTCACGTGACCTGGTCAGTGCTATAATGAGGGAAGAAGTAAATTCCAGTCTTCTGATGGAATACTTACAATCTTCTGTTTTCTTCCCCAACTGTCGCCGTTCCAACAGGAGGGCAAAGGAATGATCAGCAATGTTTTCTGGAATACTTTTTGCTGACTGTCGAGACCTATGGTTTCTTTGTTTATTTTTTGCCCAAAAAAGTGACAGAACTGATTCAGTTGTTGAAAGGTTTGGACGCAAAACTCTTGAAAGAAGCAAGCTCTTTTGGCAGAACTTTCCCTGGTAGAGGGTGGTAGTAGAGCAGCAAAGGACCCTGGGCCAATCTACTCTGAGCCCCTCATTTGTGCAAAGGGCAAAGCCAGGTGCAGGGCAAAGAAGTGAAGAGGCCAAGTTGGGTTTAGAATTGGATGTCTTTATTCCGAGTTTTGGGTTCCTCACCAATTTACCTCTTGGTCAATAGATGGAGATTGTAGGGAAAGACCAAAGGTGGAAGAAATATTAACTTATGCTAGGTAAGAAAGTAACAGCAGAGACATTAGAAGAAAAGGTGGTATGAAACATAGGAGTGAGGACCCCCTACCTCATTTAACAGATTTAAGATCAGAGATTTATATAAGAGATTATTATGTGTGTGCACAAAAACAAACAGAAGTTCTGAGTGTGGTGGGAGACACATTCAAGTCCAACACCATTCTAAAAAGTAACCTCCCAGGTCTTCTTTATTTTTTAATGTTTTATATATATATATATATATATTTTTTTTTTTTGAGAGAGAGAGAGGAGAGAGAAGGAGAGAGAGCAAGTGGGGCAAAGGCAGAGGGGGGGTGTGGGGAAGAGGATCCAAAGCTGGCTCAGAACCCACAGCTGGGCTCAAACTCACGAACTGTGTGTTGATGACCTGAGCTGAAGTCGGCCACTCGATCAACTGAGCCACCCAGGTACCCCTCCCAGGCCTTCTTTAAAACAAAAATACTTTGGGATGCATCTCTCCACTTAAGGATTGAAAATCTCTGAAAGATAGATTATACACATTGAGGAATAAAGGCCAGGCCTTCATAATTGATTAAATAGAGTGATTTTAGATCAATCATGAGCAATTGACAAATGATGAAGCTTTAATCTTAGCTGCCAGTCTTCCCTTTAAGAGCTGAGGAATTGAGTATAATGAACACCCAAATGGTCAGTTCAGCACATCATACTGAAAATGTCCCAGGTACCATTTTGTATTCCTCCTGAACCCCATTTTCTCCACCTGCCGGCTTAGCAACGCAACCTCAAAACTGTACAGGGATGTACATTAGCAGCTGATATTTATCACCTATTTCAGGCCGGGCACTCTGAAATATAGCAGGACAGGTGTCTACCAAGGTATCCTTGGACAGCAGTCCCACACCACAAAGCACCCACAGTTCATGAAAGACTAGCCAGTACACAGGGAGAGACATAGGAAGGACAGACGGAGGGGGCAGCAGGTACTTACCAAGCACCTCCTCACTGCTTGCCAATTCCCAGCTCCAGGCCAGCACCACCTCTGTTCTGTTCCTCCTCTCCTTCCTTTTCTTCCCTCCCTGTGCAACCTCTGCTGTCCCCTGCCCCCCAAGCCTGGATATAGTGCTGGCAGAGCCCCTCACCTCCCTTTCCTTTGTTGTCTTTCAAGGGAGCTCTGAACACTCTTCTCACTTTGAAGACACAGTGAACAAAAATGGAGAATACAAGGATGCGACAAAATGATCCCCACATTTCCCTCACCACAAAAGCATCCATATTGAGCTCGTTCTGTGAGTCAGCTCTAGCTTCAGGGCCATATTCTAACAACCACGAATGTCAGAAAGACCAGCAATCTTTTTCATTTGGAGACCCGAGAAGATAATTTAAGTCACACATCCTGAATAATGAAGAGATATTAAGCCTTTCCTCTGGGGAGTATTATAAATAATATTCTTTGTTTATTCAGTTGTACAAAACATGTTCAAACTATGAAGTTTTAATATCTGCATGGAGCAAAGGTTACTGCAGAGGCATAATATCAAGTTTATATATGAAACAGACACATTTCTGGGTGTAATCCTACTTCCTAGTGTCGGAGACCTGCTCTTTCCTGTCCTCTGCAAGACTTACTCTTTCTTCTTTTCCTTCCTCTCCTTCCTCTCCTCCCCCTTCTTCCTCCTCTTCCTCCTTCCCCTCCCTTCCTCCCCCTCTCTTCCTCCATCTCTTCCACCTCCTCCTCCATCTCTTCCTCTTCCTCCACCTCCTCTTCCTCCTCCCCCTTCTTCTTCTTCTTCTTCTTCTTCCTCTTCCTCTTCCTCTTCCTCTTCTTCTTCTTCTTCTTCTTCTTCTTCTTCTTCTTCTTCTTCCTCTTCTTCTTCTTCTTCTTCTTCTTCTTCTTCCTCTTCTTCTTCCTCTTCTTCTTCTTCTTCCTCTTCTTCCTCTTCCTCTTCCTCTTCCTCTTCTTCCTCTTCCTCTTCCTCTTCTTCTTCTTCTTCTTCTTCTTCTTCTTCTTCTTCTTCTTCTTTTTCTTCCTCTTATTCTTCTCCCTTCTCCCCTTCTTCCTCTTCTTCTTAACCCTCCTCCTCCTCTCCTCCTTTCCTTCCCTGATTTCACTATCATTTCTGAGTTGTTAGTATATTCATTTACTCACTTTAAAATATGGCATTGCTTAAAAATCCAGGATGATCGATATTCTGCATGCCATATGCTTTGAATGGAGTTGAATGTGAATGCCCTGCACAAAAGATGTTCTAGACTTGTCCTTCTGATTTTCATACAACAGCATCTTAAGATTTCTGTGAATCTTCTTCTAAAAGCAACCGTGTTTCAGAACCCCACCTCTGTGGAAATGAATACAATAGACAAGAAAGAAGGAATGAGGGAACAGTGGAGTTGGAGGGTTCTTTTCATTATTCTAATGTTTTATCACAGTGGCAATGTTCTGGGGAAGAGCAAATCTCAGAATGCCCTGGCGTGGTGTGGAATCAGTCTATAAACACTTTTAGTTTTTGGCTTAAGGTCATTCTGAATACTGAGACGGGCTACCAGTTCTGCAGTACCTGTGCTAACATGCCCTGGAGAGGGAGAGGGGGAAGAGGGAGGCAGAGGGGAAGCAGTGAGTGATAGAGCAGTGAAGTCTGGGAGAAACCAAGGAAGCCACCTCAAGCTGTATCTGCAACTGATGCAGTTGACCATACCCAAGTGTGGTTGGGCTGGGTCAGGGTCCCCCAAGTCCCAATGTGCCTGTGCTTGAATTTCCATAGGCAGAGTGAAAGCTAGGCTTCAGCAACAGAGAATGGGATTGAAGAATCAAAGCATGAATTTGTACAGGGATGCCCTTCAGCCTAATTAAAGGGATAATGTAACTTCTCCAGAACAGTAGCCAAGTGGAACCTAACATTTCTGTGTCCCCATTACCACAGGGCCGGCAAGTGACAATCAGCAAAGCCCCCTTCTGGTAGATGGATTAACACCCCCTCCTCAAAGATATTCACGTCTTATCCTGGAAATCTGTGAAGACAGTACCTTACATGGCAAAAGGAACTTTACAGATGTGATTAAATTAATAGTCTTGAAATGGGAAGAAGATTCTAGATTACCCAGGTGAGCCCTGTGTAGTGACAAGGTTTCTGAGTAGGGAAGCAAGAGGCTCCAAAGAGGCAGGTGATGTGACCATGGGAGCAGAGGGTGCAGAGATGTGGGAAGCAGGCAGGAAGGAGGAATGTCACTGCCAGAAGGGGCCACAGGGCCGGGAACACTCACTCCTCCAGGAGCTGGAAAAAGGAAGGGACATGATCTCCCTGAGAAGTCCCAGAAAGAATGTTGTGGCAACACAGGACTTGTGACCTCCCGAACGGTAAGATAATAAATGTGTGTTGTTTTGAGCTACTATGTTTGCAGTAATCTGTGACCGTAATCCTAGAAAACTTGCATGCCCCTTCTCAGGATTTTTGTCCTGACGGCCCCTTTCTTTGACATGATGGCTGAAAAGTTTTAGTGAACGCCAAGGATTGGTAATGTTTTCCTTGACATTTCAATCTCCCTTTCCCTGAAATTAGATTGTCTTCAGGTGTCATGTCCCACACTGAATCGACTGCACACAGCAGACCTCCCTTACACCTCTGTCAGACCTCGATTAAGATGATTAACTGGATTCCCAAAATAACACATCCCTAGGAAAAGACCCTAAAAATCCGTCACGCTCACCTTTTACAATCATCTTGCCTTTTACATCCCTGGGATCCTCTTCTCCCAACTACCAGAGCATATTTGCAAAATCTGGATCGCAGAAGCGTTTGCCCACCCCCCTCCCACAAGCTACAATGGGGAGGGGCAGTATGTGAGGGAAATAGGAGAGAAACCATCCATTTTGGCTCCGTGCTTAACTATTGGCATCTTGGCTCAAAGCCAATGCATTCAGCTTATAATAATAACTGGCAGGGATCCAGAGCCTTTTAGAAAATAAGAAAGAAAGGCAGAAAAGAATTAAGCAAAGAGGAGAGGAAAGAAAAAAGAAATCCAAGTGGAAAGAAGAAACCCAGAAAAAGAAGGCTGGCAAAATCATATTGTTGATTTTTTTCTTTAAAAAAATAAAAGAAAGAAAGAAAGAAAAAAAAAACACATACAACATACTTTCTAAAACCATCTGTTTTAATCATACTTCATGGCCTGTAATTAAATTTAAGTGAACATCTTACCTTTCCTGCCTTCTGAAATCTGAATGTAAACACATTCAGCTTTATGGTGGGTACCATAAAAATGAAACAACAAAGCAAAAACAAAACAAAACAAAAAAACCCCACCAAAATGATCTGGTCATGAGCATGAATTTTGTTGGCATGACTCATAGACCAAGGTCCTATGCCCAACCCTGGCCTTTACCAAGCTCAGAAAACCTGCCAAACTGATACGGGGCCAGAGGCTATAGGAGAGGAAGTGGTGGCCCGAGCAGTGAATGGGGACACAGGACCAGAGAAGGACGGAAGGACATATACAAGAATTAAGCATCTCCAGGGGCACCTGGGTGGCTCAGTCGATTGAGCCGCTGACTTCGGCTCAGGTTATGATCTCATGGTTTGTGAGTTTGAGCCCCATGTCGGGCTCTGTGCTGACAGCTCAGAGTCTGGAGCCTATTGTGGATTCTGTGTCTCCCTCTCTCTCTCTGCCCTTCCCTGCTCTCGCTCTGTCTCTCTGTCTCTCAAAAATAAATAAATGTTTAAAAAAAAAGAATTAAGCATCTCTGTCAGACAGCATGCTAGGTACAGGACACACACATAAGTAACCCTCGCAGCCACCCAGGAGACAACGGTTATCTCCATGTTCCATTTGAAGACAGTAAGGCTCAAAGGGAAGAAGGACTTTCCTATCCTGCCCAACAAATGATGGATGCAGCCCATGTGAGCCCAGGAATAAAGCTCTGATGTTTCACCTGCACTTCCCATTGACACTGGAGGCATTTTTCAGCCTCACGCTGTTTTGTAGACTGTTCAAGAGGAATCTGCTCAAACAATCAAGAAACGGCACACTCCAATGTTCTGCTGTGTTGGGAAGAACGAAAGATCTGAAAACTCAAAGTCCCTATATGACTTACAAGGTTGGACATAAAAATAAAATATCCACCTCCCTTCCCCCTGGAAACCCTAAAAACTGCTGACAGCCTAGCAGTTTCCTTAACTGGCTAATGTCATCTGGCCGTGTAGGAGTGTGACTAAAAGGAGCAAGTCATTTCATCTGGAGAAATGAAGTTAAACAGGCATACGGGGGGGGGGGGGCGAGGGGAGAGGAGAAAGGAAAAGAGAGAGGCATAGCGAAACAGTGTGAGTGAAAGCTATTTGTAATAACAGCAACATTAATAACAAAGACCGACAGAATCTGGCTGGAAGATTGGTAATTCCCATTTATGTAAAGGTTATCAGAGGGCCAGGTGTTTTATATGCCCGTGTGATGTTGTCTTTGGACTTTAACCCTACAGTTTGCTTTGGCTGGACTAGAGAATGTAGCTCAGGATGTGGATAATTTTTTTTTTTTTTTTGCAGTGAAAGTATGAAATTTTGTTGGGGTTTTTAGAAAAGGTGACAATAAGAAACCATGGATGGAAGCTATGTTGGATGTCCATGGGCCATAGTGGAAAGATTCCCAGTTGGGGAATCAGGGACTTAAATCCTAGCCTAACAAAGCACAAATGCCTGGAATGAGTCTGCAAAGGTCACTTTGTCTGGACCCCATACTCCTCATTTTTGGGTGATTCACGAACAGCTGAATATGAATGCCCAAGTGGCGTGCTCTGCCCACAGAACTAGAAGAGGCGGGCACCACATCCCTCGGTGCCCCTCTCTCTGGAAAAGACAGGTGCTCACATTGAAAATGAGAACCGCCCATCTCAAATGTATAGCCTTGAGAAAGAGAGGCTAGAGAGATGCATGACTTTACTGAGGGCCGGGCCTGAGCTGGGTTCTTGATGATCACTTGCTGATTCCCACAACTGCCTTGAGAAGTGAATACTAACCATTTTTCAACTGTGAAGACTGAGGCCCAACGGGATTGGGCGACTTGTCCACTTTCAAAGAGATGAGATGTATCTGAGCTGAGATTCGAACCCAGAACTGAGTCTAAGGTATCTGTTCTCTAGAACTACAAATCTTGCCTCAAACTGGAGACTAGTTTGGGCTGTCTCCACCCCAAGTTGTAGATCTGAAGATGAAAGCCCATCAGGAAGAAGCCAGCTTCAAACAAGGAAGGAAGACTTGTAGTCCCATAGACTCAGGTGAAGCTGGCCAGCCCTGAGAAGTGGGTCTCATCCCTGCCAGGAGCTCCCTTGAGGGCCAGGGTCTGTGAGAGTCTCCCTTCCTTGTGGCTGATGTCCCGCTTTGTTTAGTGAAGCACTTGACACAGAGATGCTCTAAATCCTGGGTACTCATGGCATGGTATTTGGGACCCTCAGCATCTCTTAGGAGCTTTGGAGAAGCTCAGAATCCTGGGTCCCGGCACAGACTTAATGGATCTGATTCTGCATTTTAACAGCATCCCAGGGTAATGCATGAACACTTCAGGGTTTGAGAAGCTATGTGCTTCAGGTGCTTCCACGCAGACAGAAGCTACGGTCAGAAGGAGAAAAGGAAGGAGAGGAAGACAAGGAAAGGAAGAGGGAAACAATGAAGAGAGACAGATAACAGGATAAAAGACTCTTCCAGAGATTGGAAAAGCAGAGAAAGGACAGGAAGTAAAAAGATGGAGGAGGAGGGAAAGGAGAGAGAGAGGCAGAAAAATAAAAAGGAAAGAGAAAGACAGGGAGAAAGAAGAAGGAGGGAAAGGAATAAAGGAGGGGGAGACCCTTGCCCAGGCCCGGCTGTCAAGCAGCTGATGTCAGGAAGGACATCTGGATGCCTGTGTGGCAGGAAGAGGTGGACAGAGATGCACCAGAAGATGTCCCGGGCCGGGGTCAAGTGCAGACAGCAGTCTCTACTCCGGTGCCCAGCTTAGGGACTTTTATGCTACTTCAGAAGAACTCATTTGTGTGGCAGATTAATCACTCTAGCAGTTTCTCCTGATCACCATTATCCATTCCTTCCACATGCACGCACCCCTTTCTTGGATGTGCCCAGTTATAAATTAGCCATTTCCATTATTAATTTTTCCTGAATGACTCATGCTTCAGGAACTCAGCATCAGCCCGAGTCGGGGAGAGTTCGATTTCTGTGGTCATCTGCTGCCTTGCAGACTGACCAGAGTTAACCCTGCAGATGCGATGGAAGGCCCTGGGCTGGGTGGGGGGAGGGAAGTGGGGGACAGTGATCATTCCACAAATCACCTTGCACAATGGCTCCTTGGTAAAGTCCAGCAGGTGCCTGGGTCATGTCCTGAAGGCAAGCTAAGATGCGCGAGGAAGCTGAGATAAGGTTTGAATCTATTTCTCTTCCAGGTTGTACAGGCCAGGTACACAGGTGAGGAAGTGGCCCCATTAAACCTTCTGGAAGTATCCTGGAAAAGGGTTAGTAGATGTTCTGTTTTGTTTTTACCTTTTTTTAAATTTTTTAATGTCTTATTTATTTCTGAGAGAGAGAGAGACAGAGTGAGCAGGGAAAGGTCAGAGAGAGGGAGACACAGGATCTGAAGCAGGCTCCAAGCCCCGAGCTAGCTGTCAGCACAGAGCCCAATGTGGGGCTCGAACCCACGAACTGTGAGATCATGACCTGAGCCGAAGTCGGAGGCTTAACTGACTGAGCCACCCAGGTGCCCCATAGACTTTCTGTTTATTCATTCACCAAACCAGGCCATCTCATTTTGCCTTCCAGCTTCAGATCCTGGAGGGACATCAGGACGAAGGGAAGGACAGGCCTCAGGTTCCTTCGTCGACTTTCAGTCAAGAACTTGGATGGATTTTGGATCCACTTTTTATTTAGGCGTCTGATGAGAAAAGTGATGTTCACATCAACCTTGTTGCAAGAACTAGGAATCATTCAAGTTTTAACTACAAAAAAAAAAAAAAAAAAAAAAAAAAAAAGAACCTTGCCAAACTGAGTTTTCAAATTGAGTTAATGGAGAGCCTGGGTGGCTCAGCAGGGTGAGTGTCTGACGTCGGCTCAGCTCATGATTTTGCGGTTCATGAGTTTGAGCCCCGTGGGGGGCTGTCGGCTGTCAGCGCAGAGCCTGCTTGGGATCCTCTGTCCCCCTCTCTCTCTGCCCCTCCCCTGCTCTCTCTCTCTGTCCCTGTCAAAATAAATAAATAAACTTTTAAAAAATTGAGTGAATAATTATTGGGGGCATTAAGAATGTCCTAAAAGAAATGTTATTAAAATATTGGAAGCAGTTTTACTATATAGAAATCAGGGATTTCTTGTGTCCTAATGCAAGATTCTGGAATATGGAATTCACGTTTATTATTTTTAATTTTTAATATCTATTTATTTTTTGAGAGAGACAGACAGGGTGTGAGTGGGGGTGGGGGGGAGATACGGAATATGAAACAGGCTCCAGGCTCTGAGCTGTCAGCACAGAGCCCAATACAGGGCTCAAACTCACAAACCATGAGATCATGACCTGAGCTGACGTTGGATGCTTAACTGACTGAGCCACCCAGGTGCCCCTAGGGACTCACCTGTTTAAAATATTATAATATAAAGACAGGTGCCTGAGTGGCTAAGTCGGTTGAGTCTTTGACTTCGGCTCAGGTCATGATCTCACAGTTTGTGGGTTCAAGCCCCACATCAGGCTCTGCACTGACAGCTTGGAGCCTGGAGCCTGCTTCTGATTCTGTGTCTCCCTCTCTCTCTGCCCCTCCCCCACTCATGATTTCTCTCTCTCTCTCTCTGTCTCTCTCCCAAAAATAAATTTTAAAAAATTTAAAAATATATTAAAATATAAAGAGAGGAATAATTTAGAGAAAGAATTTCGAAAAGCATGGTTACTTTAAGTTGTAAAGCAGTGAAGATTCCAGAAAAGCTGAAGATCTGAAGCAGGCTCCGTGAGGGTTTCACTTTTACCCGAGGTCTGCTAACTGGCTGTAAGGAGATGCAGGGCACAGGCGTGAACCCTCCACATTCAGATTTTATTTCAGGTAAAGATCTATATCTGCTGTGAGTTTCGAAGACCAAGTATATTGAGAACGGAGGATACTGGGGATCATTTGGCCCCCACGGAAGGCCTCCTTCATACCCCACTCCGTGAACCCACTTTCCCTGCTCTCATCCTGAACTCACACTGTTATGGACTGAACATTCCTGCCCATCCAAAATTCTTTTTACATTTCTTTAATTACCTTTATTTATTTTTGAGACACGGAGTGAGAGAGAGCTTGAGCAGGGGAGGAGCAGAAAGAGAAAGAGACACAGAATCCAAAGCAGGCTCCAGGCTCCGAGCAAGTGATCAGCACAGAGCCCGACGCGGGGCTCAAAGCCACCAACTGTGAAATCAGGACCTCATGACCTGAGCCGAAGTTGGACACTCAACCGACTGAGCCCCCCAGGTGCCCCCCCAAATTCTTATGCTGATACTACCTCCCACTTGAGGGTCTTTGGAGGTGGAGCCTGTGGGATGTGATCAGGTCCAACAGGTGAATGGTATTTCTGCCCGTACAGAGGGGCCCCCAGAGCCTTCTTGCCCAAGTGAAGACCCAAGGGGAGGCATCTCAGAAGAGGGCCCTGCCAGCACCCGACCTCACCAGCACCCTAATCTCGGACCCTGAGAACTAAGTGTCTGCTCTTTACCAGCCAGCTGTCTGCGGTATTCCCTTTTGGTGGCCCGAAGCGAGTAAGGACACAGTGTAGCTTATCTCCTCTTTCCTGCCTCCTGACCCTTCCAGTTCTGTTTCCCACCTTGAAGTGCTTTTATCTTTTCCTACTTGGCCAACTTCAAATTTCCATCAAAAGCCAGCATAAACATGACCTTCTCCAAATGAGGTTGGTTCCTTCCACTCACAGGTGTGAATAGGGCTTCCCTGGGGCTGGGGGCTGTGACCCGTGCCTGGGGAAAGACCAAGGCCTTTTGGCTGGGCTCAGGCCACTGTGAGCGTCTCTGTGTGCTGAGAAAAACCCAGGGTCATTCCCCAGGGCTCTGTTAGCTCAGGTCCCTTTGAAGAGAGAAAATGTCTCCTACTATCTATTCCCTTCAGGGTCGGAATCATACAGGGCACTGGTCTGTATTTATTAATGCTGTAGAAATAACTGTTGTATTAACAACCTTCCAATCAGTTGTGTCTCTTCCAATCGAATCGGCTTGGCTTTCATGTATTTGTTTCCTTATCTGGTTTTGTTTGTAAAGGGAAGGAAGGCTGAGCCAGGTTATCAATTGCACATACCGTTTCAGGGATGAAAGGACCTTCGACCAACATTTTTTTTAAAGCAAAATAATGTACAATCAACAGGAACAAATTCTTGTTCTTCAAGATAGCACAAATGATGTGGTTGGGGGGGATCCAGCAAAAGATCCCCCCACCTCTCAGACCTCCTGTCCATTCAATTCCAAAAGCCAAATGCTAGTCACAATTATTTGGCCATAAATTGAGAGCTCTCCCCTTGAAAGCTGTGACTGCAGCGGTGTTTTGTGCGTGTTGCATGGTGTGAGATACCAGATAGATCACATTTTCACACTTATCCATCTGCCGCTGCCTGCCTCTCCGAGAGCCACTCAGTCATACTCTTTAGAATCCTGGCGGCTGGAAGAATATATTTTGAAAATGAAGTAGGAACAAAAGATGACTGAGCCCCCCTCCCCACCCCCCCCAGCCACTGCCAGGCAGGGTCAGAGGCAGAGGCAAGGCCATGAGCTTCGGTCCCTGGCTGCTCTCCCCCAACCCCCCCGCCCCTGGCCTGAGGATCATTTGGAAAAACAAAAACAAAAACAAAAAAAACACCTTTGTCCCCACTCTGTTGCAGTGGAATCTATTCAGATACTCTGAGAAAGAAGCCTGAGTGACTTGGGTGCCTCGCATGAATTGTCATTTTTTTTTGTTTCCATTTGGTTTCAGTAATTATGCCTGTGACATTGCAACACATCATCTTGAAACCATGCCTGCTTTGTTCTCCCCCACAGGCAAGGGGCTCAGAGATGTTCTAGAAGGGGACCCAGGTGCCCAAGGAAGAGAAGGGGGGACACACAGCTCCCAGAAGGCAGTGGACAGGGAAAGGCAGGGGATTCAAGCCCTGACAGTGACATCCAGAAACAAATGATTAGTGACTTCTGGGCTCCAAACCATCATACTCGAACTGAAGGCAACTGTCCTTTGTGCCTTTGGCTGAGATTACCTCTTATCCTAAATCGGAATCCACAGCCTGACTTGTTCTCTTTCCTTTTCCTCTTTTTCTCTCTCCTTTGTTAGTTCAGTTAATGCTAAAACAGATAAATAGGGAGCCGGCAAGCAAGACCTCGCTGGGGCTCGCTCCCTCTCCTGTGCTGCTGTCGGATGTTTTGGTTGATGTAGAAAGAACACAGGCTTGAGGCTCAGAGGTGGGTCCCAACCTTCACCCACTCTTCCACAAACAAGCTGTGTGACCCAGGGCAGGTTGACTGCCCTTCCACGGCTGCTTTTTTACTTGTTCATTAGTAAAATGGTGGTAATAAGGCTGCCTTCCTAGGGTTGTTGAGCTGATTAATGAGAGATCAGTAAAGTGTGTTTAGCCCGGTGCCTCTCGCGGGGTAACCCTGCAGAAAGTGGGTCCTGTTTTCATCCACATAGCATCTCCACTTACCTGGAAAATAAAATGCATCCTGGCTCTGGCTTCTACAATCTATTTAATGGAGTATCAAAGCGGGGAAGCAGCTAATAAACACAACCCGACTATCCACCCCTATTCCCCTGTCCCGGACCAGGAGAGAATTAACAGGAAAGAGGCCACCTTCTGTCAGACCACTGCTTCCTAGGCTGGCCTGGTCTGTTTTCCTGCCTCACCTGTCCTCTGGATTCCTGGCCAACTCAGCCTATTGGGAGATACTGTTGGAAGATCAGAGAGCGAGAGGATGGGAGGAGGGGGAGCACATCAGCCGGACCCGTCCCTGGACATCTCCAGCACTTGTCTGTCTCTTGCTGGTTCTGGTGCTGGTGGGTGGCCTTCCCCGGGCAGCCCCTGCTGTGGGTGTCCCTTTGTCTAGAAGGCCTTCTCCACTCCCCATCACATGTGCGTTGTCCCTCTGAGATGTCTAGCATGGGTTCTATTTTCCTGACTAGACCTTGAATCTACTGGAGAGATACATGTGCACTTGAAACTGTCACGAGCCACGGAAACTCTGTAGGTTCTCGAGATGCTTCTCCCTCCGAAGGCATGTGATGTGCTTTTTGGCTATATGATCGTTTTTCACTTCGGTGTGCACGTTTGCTTGGGACTTACCACCAGCTGAGAAATCCCAGAATTCTAGAAAAATTCAACATGGAGCCGGAGGTGTGTACATGACCCAGTGAGTCTAATGACAATACGTACTGAATGTTTTCTTGGATCCAGTGTGACTGGGTTTGCTGAGCTCTTAGGTCGTCTGTGGGTAGGTTGTGTGTCTCCAGCAGAGCCCACTGTCCCTCTGGACCCTTTGTGAAAGCCTCCCACATATGCTGATGTGGGGGCAATCACACTGGGGAATGAGGCTGAATATTTAGCCCCATGGCACCCAGTAGGAGATTAAGCATTAGACAGACTAAAATTGCAACTTTGCTGCAACTTGTCCCTTGGCCTTGGACAAGCCATTGTCCAGTTTGGAAAGAACAGATTGCTAGAGCAAGAAGAAGGGAAGACACTTAGGATGCCCAAGAAATACCATGAGTTGGTCACCAGTCCTTGTTTTGCTGTTGGATCACAATTTCAGGATTCTGTTTGTGGCTCAGATTTCTTGGGGCAACATTTCACTACCACTGTGTCCAGCGGTGGAAATCACAGGATGTGACTGGGACATTTTTGCAGGATGCGCAGTGTCTATAAAGCTGGGGCCTGACCCTCAGAAGGGAGAGAGGATGGACTCCCAGAGCTGCTCGGGAAGGAGATGAGCCCAGAGCTGTCTACCTTGGAGTATCAGCATCTTCTCACTGGCTTCAATTCCCAGCTTTCAACCAAGGACACTGCCCAGCTCCTAGAAAGTGTCCAGTCAATCTTTGCCAAGTGTGGGTAAAACTATTTGCTGGCAAAAACAAAAAACAAAAACAAAACCATACACTAAAAAACAAAAAACAACCATAAAGAAAAACTGTAAGACCTGAACATCATTCTCTGGCTGAGGAACAGAGCCTGACACCATTTGCAGGCCCCTTTTTTATTGAACACTATCTGGGGCCGGTGGTGCTCCCTTGAATGGCTAGCAGAGGAGTTAAGCATGCCAACTATAGCTGACACAAAGGCCCAGCAGTGTGGCTTTGGGCAAATCAGTTAACTAGCACACGGTGGAGCTTTCTACACTGTAGCGTGGGCCTCGTGAGAACCGATCAGATTTGCCGGGAATGTTTAGCGTAAAAGATAGCATGCTTGCTATAATAAATATAGTAAATGTTAAATAAATAGTATCTCACAGCTATTTTAAAGGATAGATATTACTAATGGAGACGGGTCACAGATATCACCCTTTTTTCAATTACAGCCACAGGCAGAATCTAGTAACTAGTCCCCCAATTTCCTCCTTCTTCTTGCCCAGAGTAAGGATGGGCAGGCTTATATTTTATGGGCTGACAGATCTGAGAGAGAAGGAAAGGAAGAAAGAGAGCCACATGGACAGAAGATGTAAGACAAGGTACTTCTGGTTGTTTATTACATGGAACTGTGTTTAAAAAGAGCAGCCCTGTGTGGAGCAGGAAAGAGAAGGGGGTGCACACAAAGGCCGATTGTATGCCTTTTTATGGACTACAACCAGATCCCTTTTCACAGATTGCGAGAAAATTGAATACGCGACAGGAATTGTTTTTATTACTCTTGTCTTCTAAACTTCTTGCACATAATAAGCTTCCACAAGTGAACTGTGTGTGCCCAGTCCCAATAGGGTGATGGTTATACCCCATCATTTTCATTTTTAATAATGATCATTGGACACCTTTGGTTTTGTGCCAGAAGGCGGAAAATGACTTACCTCAAAGACTAGCAGTTTTTTCAGTTGTCTTTTGTCCAGATAGAAAACAGATAGGTCCATTGATATAAAGAGAAATCCTTCCATGGCTATAGATAAATGGCAATTGTGTCATCCAGCCTAAAAAAGCAAACAAGGCATTCTGCCGAAGCCCCTCAACTACGGTTATGCACTGAGTGGGTCCCCAGCTGGCTGGACTACTCGTGACTGGCCTGCTTCAGGGATGGGACCGAAAAGTAGAATTTTGAAGAAATACATTTCAGTAAACAACATCTGGACAAAGCAAAGAAGAAACGGGAATGCAGTCGGATAACACCCATGAAGTGACAGATTGCATCTTTAATAAGCAGGCACTTAATTAGACAAGTAATTTGTAAGAGACATTAATGGAATGTGAGTATTCAACTTTGACCAATACACTTGCCTCAAACTCTGGGCTCTGTCACATACTGAGGTTTGTGTTTCAAACCTGACGATGCCCCCTGTCCATGAACAATTAGTGTGTACTCATCACCGTGCCAGTTGCAAGGATAGTACAGGATATTTGTAGGCACTTTAGAGTTTACGTCTGTCCACTTCCATCTCCCCAATAGAAAACTGATCAAGAGATGAAGACAGAGCCTGGGGACTGAGGGAGGGGAGGGGCTCTTACCCACAGTCACGGTATGTGCAGTTAGGAGACATATCACAGTCTTACCCCCAAGGGATTCCTACATGTTGCCTCAAAAGGATACTGAGATCACTTGTCAATTGAGAGACAACATGAATTGCCAACCCCAAGGATATGGAACAAAACCCATGCTGTGCTGAAATAAGTAGCCACAGGTCAGGACAGGAAGCTGGGTGGTGGTCAGCATTCATGGGGGACATGACCGGTGCCCACGTGGTGGAGCCGTGGCTAGGCTAAGGCAGGGCGGATCCAACCAAGCAATAGTTCTCAACCTTGGTCACACAATGCAATGTCACTTCAAGGACCCTGAAGCCAGAACCCCACCCCAGATCAATCTGATGAGAAAGGCAGCCACTGAGTCCAGACTTTGCGTGTGTTTTTGTTAGTTCATTTGTCTGAAGTTCCCCATTTCACTGAAAACCATCCAGTGAAAGTACCTGAGAGCATCTCCATGGTGTGGAGATGTGAAAGGAACTGCGGAATCAGCCAGACCTAGTTTCATATTCCCTACTTACAAGAACTTTTTTGTTAAATTTTTATGTCAAATTTTATGACAAAGGTGAAAAACTTTAGGCAAGTCTGTCTGAGCCTTATTTTTCCCATAGGTGATACTAACATAATATTTCCTGCTTGAGGGTTTTGTGAGGATTGGTTAGATATCATATGCAAAATTCTGAAACCCGTGATGTCATCCCATCTATCCTAGAGTGATAGGGAAGGTCACAGACCACCAGGTTTGTGTTAGGAAAATTGTCCATTTGCCCCTCCTGGGAAATGGGGTGGCAGGTGGAGACTGGAGATTGCATGCACTCTGCTCGGAGAAGCATTTGGGCTGCAGCTTGATTCAGACAATCTATTGTTATTTATGGAGTTTGGCCTTGTATGATAAATGAACAGTCTGGTCCGCCAGACAAGGAAACTTGGATATCCAAAGAGAGGCACCTTCTGAGTCAGGGGCCTCATAAACTTCATGGATAGATTCTAAGAGGTTGAAGAGGAAAGCTGGGGAGGAAGTCTAAAGAGAACGCAGGCTCTAGTGCTGACCCGAGGTTGGTTGCATGAGCTTCCTGTGGCCGCTATAACAAATCCCTGCGAACAAGGCAAATTTATTCTCTTACACTTCTGGAGATCAGACATATTAAAATCATGGTGTCCCTGGACCACATTAATTCCGGAGGCTCTAACGCACAATCCAACCCCTTGACCTTTCCAACTTTTAGAGGCTGCCCATCCCTTGACACAAGGTCCCTTTCTGGAAATCGCATCGCTTTAACCTTGGACAGATCTCTGCTTCCAATGTCTCACCACCTCTCTTGTAAGGACTGCTGTAATTACACTGGGCCCACTAGATAATAAAAGGCAATCTCCCTCTCTGAGGTTCTTAATTTAATCACATCTGCACGGTCCCTTTTCCTATGTAAGGTTACCATTTTTACTTACGAGCTTCAGGAATGAAGAGGTAGACATAACTGGGTACCTTTATTCTGTCTACCTCAGTGGCAATTGTTTGAAGGCACAATTTGCAATAAAGTTGAAAACAATAGGGTCAGAATGCTAAAGATTAAGAGCAAAAGTTGTAAAAGGAAACGAACTCCTTTCTGTGAGCTAGTTTTGTGCCTTTCTCTTTAAAATAATTCAGTGGGAAAATGTAAGTCAAAGTCTTCTCTGCGATGACCGATGGCATGATTGTATTTCTTCCTCATTTATTTAATGTTCTAAAGCCCACCTTTCCTTCCTTTCTTCCCTTGTTCCCTCCTTTCTATCTTCCTTCCTTCCTCCCTTCCCTCCTTCCTTACTCCTTCCTTCTTCCATCCTTCCTTCCCTCCCTCCTTCTTTCTTTTATGCTTTCACTGGGCTCTGATTTAAAGACTTAGAAATAATACACCAATAGCTATGTGACAGCCCTGAGATTATAGTCTCATTTTCCAGTAACATAAATGTTTTTAAAACTCTGTGAATCCTCCTTTTACTTGCAAAAATAAGAAAATAAAATTATGAATTTTATCCTTTCGTTTCTTATCCTTACTGGTCTCTGATTTTTGAAGTTCACTTTCATGTAGTTTTAAAGGATTTATTTTTTCCATTGGAAATGATCTTTTGTACTTACTAAATAATTAGGATTTTAAAAATATCATTAGCTCACTTTAGTGAGTTTGTGTACCAGTGTGCATACATTTTGAGTCAGAAAACAATTATCTTCACAGACTACCCTGGTGAATCCCTATGGTTGAGTTTCATGGTTTTCCACCTCTAAAATAATTTACTAAAGAAAATAGGACACTCTTTTTTTTCCATATATAATCCATATAATCCAACAAAAGATAGGAGTGTGGCAATGGAACACATCCTGTTATTTTATATCTTATAAATTTTGAGATAAGAATGTACTCACTTGCAGATGCACAATGTCCTTTATATCAAGACTGCTCTGAGGTTATAGTGTTTTTGGTCTGTTTGTGAGTGGCTTAGGGATTTCCATTCTTTGATATTTTTAAATTTTTTTAATTTTTTAATATCTTTAATTTTTTTATTTTTGAGAGAGAGAGAGAGAGAGAGTGTGAGCAGGGGAGGGGCGGAGAGAGAGGGAGACACAGAATTTGAACCAGGCTCCAGGCTCTGAGCTGTCAGCACAGAGCCCGACACGGACTCTCATGAACCATGAGTCAAAATCAGATGCTTGACCAACTGAGCCACCCAGGTGCCCCATCCATTTTTTTTCAAGGAAAAGGAAAGGATCTGTAGGTGCTGGGAATACAGGGTTATTTAAACAAATGTGAGTTTCTCCATTAGGATGCACACACAGAGTGTGTGAAATCCAAATTTAGCCCTGTTAGAGTGGGAATGAAGGTGGCCTAGAGTCATTTATCTCATATATGAGGTCTTAGAGAACACACCACCCCCAGAATCTCACAAACAAACAAACAGAACATCTAAGTGAGTATAATCTAGAAACAAGTCATGAAGTGAAATAGCAAAAGACAAGACATAGCAAAACACAGAAAATAACAGAGGACGAAAGAAATAGGTGATAAATTGTAATTTTTGGCAGGGACAAAATAATAATACAGTGGAAGCTTTCGTACCTACAGACATAAGACCTATGGGCAAATAAAAGGGAAAAACAATAATGTGACAATACCATAAGGTTTTACTTTTATTTAAAATACGTTTATTTTCATTTAAAAACTTTACCTAAAAAGGATTCATTTGTCAACGCTACGGGTTGAGGTTTTTTTATGTTGTGTATGCTGCGGCCGAACAGATTTCTGTATGTTATTTCTTGCACAAATCACACCTACTTTTCATTGCCAGTATTTTTTTTTTACTTTAATTTCTTTTAATTAGAGGGAAAATTAATTTGACAATAGAGCTGAACGTAGGATCTGCCTTGTATTTTATAAATGCTTTCATTCTTTTATATTTGTCTTACCTACATTTAATTACCTGCTGGGAACAGGAGAGCAGAGGCCTGCACGCACTGGTTTTACTCAACTGCACTGGTCACCAGTCTGTAAATTTTATAAAGAAAATAAGGGTGCCAGGGTGGCTCAGTTGGTTTAGCATCTGACTTTGGCTCAGCTCATGATCTCACCATTCTTGAGTTCAAGCGTCGCATCGGGCTCTGTGCTTACAGCTCAGAGCCTGGAGCCTGCTTCAGACTCTGTGTCTCCCTCTCTCTCTGTGCTTCCCCTGCTTGTGCTCTGTCTCTCCCTCTCTCTCAAAATAAATAAACACTTAAAAAATTAAAGAAAAAGAAAAGAAAATAGAGACCCCTGGTTAATCTGGCTACTTGGTCAAATGTAGATCAGCTAAGAGAGCTTCTGCTGATCTAAGAGAGTAGCAGAAAGAGGACTAATGAGTGTTGTTAAATGGTAAGATTACACCTTTAATAAGAAGCAGAGGCTAAATTTCAGGGAAAAAATAGCATGGAAATAGAGAAGAGTGAATGAAAATAAAAGCAGACCAGAGTCTTCTTCAAGCACAAGGAGAGTACAGTGATTAATTAAGGCATTTTCAGAAGGAAAAGTTAAGTGTGGGTGTTGAGATATAAGAACAACCATAAAAAATGTATTTCTAATACAAGACTTGAAAGGAAGTAATACAATGATAAGAAATAAAGTTGTATGATCTGTATCTGCCCAAATATATATGACGTACAATAAACAAAAGCAGGTTACACTCACCTGTTTAAAAAAAATACTAAGAGTTGATTTTTTTATTTTAATCAGTTATGCTTATGGCTATGTGTCATGATGGCCTTATGCTTATATAAGAAAGGATTCCTGTGGGGTTTCTTTAAAGAAATACCTACTGAATTACACAGAAGTAAAAGGCTATTCTAGGTTTTGCTTTAAATTATTTTAGTTAAGATAAACACAGAGGACTCGATGAAGTAAATGTGGTGCAATCTTAGTAACTATTGAATCTGGGTGTGGGGACGTCAAAAGTTCATGGAACTATCACCAACTCTTGGTATATTTGCCTATTTTCACTAAGGAGAAGCTTGAGGGACTCAGCTAAAGTGGCGTTCAGATGGAAATGTATACTGTAAAGCATTTATTAGAAAACAAGGAAGGCTGAAAATAAATGAGCCGAGGGGAGCCTTGCTGTCTCTGTCATTGGAGCATGCAACTCTTGATCTCGGGGGTCGTGAGTCTGGAGCCCCATGTTGGGTGTAGAGATTACTTAAAATTAAAATCTTAAAAACATAAAAAATAAATGAGCTGAGTGTTCAACTGCACTAGGTTTTTTGGTCAGCGCTATTAAAATTCACCATTTAAGAGTATAAATCGGTAAGTTTTAAGAAAATGCGCAAAATTGAGTAGCCATCACCCAAATCATGGTACTGAATACGGAAGATTCAATATTAAAAAGGGATCAGCTATCTCCCACTTAATCTATACATTTAGAGTTTAATGCAAGCCTAGTATCATTTTCAGGATATTGATTTAAATTTTCATATGGATAAGTAAATGTGCAAAATAGATAATATAAATTCAAAAATTAAAAATAAATTTTAAGTATGGGTGAATGTCTCTACCAGATATCAAGATGTATTATAAGTTATGGAAATTAAAATGACAGAGTATTATTTGATAAATGCGAAACAGATCACCGGACATAACAATGAGTGTAGAAACACAAAACTGCCTCTACGGAACTTAGCATGTGATGGAGGAAAGATGATCAATTGGTGTATGTGGCAGGAACATGGCCAGATATTTGCCAAATTATTTACTTTTCTCCTGGTCACACGGGAAGTCAGCACTCCCCATTATTCCTTGTGACCCAGAATGAGTTAATGGAGTATAGATGAAAGATAAAATATGTCCTTTCCAGATCTGGTCCCTAAAATGTCCCAAGTGATTATTCACATTTTCTTTACCCTGTAGGATTAGAAGGGAAGGGACTCCCAGGAGGTGGAAGTTCAAAATAGAATGAACCAGATCTCTGTGACTTTGCATAGGGAAGAGCTTTCAGGGTGAGCAAGCTGACCTACGTTGAATTGTGAGTAGAAACTGAATTTCGTAAGTCAAAGAGGAACAAGGATTATTACAATAGTTAGCATTTAATCTCTAATTAATATGGCAGGGGAAACAACTAGCAATTTAATGTATGGCTTGGGGGGAATGGTTAACCATTATAAAGGGGAAAAAAAAGTACAACGTAATTAGTATTCTGCTTCCTACCAGAGAGGAAAATAAATTCCAGAAGGAATAAATACCCAATCATTAAAAAATATACCTGAAAATCTAATAGGAGAATGTTTTGTGATTTTGTAATTAAGAAGACTTTCTTAAACAAAGTGCACAACAAAGTAAAACAAGAACCTTAACGAGAACCTGTGATTTAACTACGGAAAAAAAATCCTGAAAAGAAATTTCATGCCAAAAAAATGCAATGAACAGAGCATGAGATACCATCAATGCTAGAAAACATTTGCCACAGAGAACACAGTACAAAAAATAAAGCTGAAAAGTTAAACCATGGAACGGAAAACAAGTTAGAGTTAAGAGCAGAAGAGGAAACTCAAACGCCTGCACATTTATGAAAGGATGCTCAACTTCTTTTAACAACCAGGAAATGCAAATTAAACAACATGAGACACTGTTTATCATGCGTTAGATGGGCAAAGATTACACAGTTTGAGATCTCAGTGTCGGAGACATGTTGGAGTCCAATTCAGCGCTTTCTGGGGGCAGCGTGAATTGGTTCTACTTGGTTCTACTACCAAGCAACACCACCTGTAAGTGAGGAGGAGAACAGCACTGTAGGGATGGAGCCAGGGGGATAAAAATCCTAAATGTAGTCATTTTTTTTCCCAGAAAACTTGACAGAATTCCCATGTCCACATCCTTTCCCTTCCTTCCTCTTTCTCCAACCCTCTTTAATATGGATGGTTGCCCATTGTTCTGATCTGCGATGAAATTTTTATTCTGGAATCTGAAAATTCAATACTTTCCCAATGCTACTGCATTCTGATCTGGTATTCTTGTACCCCATTCTAATGAAAGGACTAGGAGACAGAGCATGGGGTCTTCTTATCTTATATCTGCTGCTCATTCCAGATGGGAGAAACTGAGCAAATCAGATAGGCTTTCTGGACCCGGGTTCTCTCATCTCTAAAATGACGTGATAATACCAACTGCAAAGTTGCCTTGGGAAGATCACATAGGATGGCATGATCTCTCTGTTGTCTGAAGTTGTGCTTCTCGGACATTAAGGTGCATTCGAATCCCATAGGGATCTTGTTAAAATCAACATACTGATTCATTGTTCCTGGTGTGGAACCTGGATTCGTCATACCCATGGTGCTGGGTCTCATGCAGCAAGATGTAAGACATCAAGATGAAAGTGTCACATCCTGAAATATGTTTAGGAAATTCTGAGGATAAACAAGTTTTCCTCCTGAAGGATTTCCCAATAGCGCTGATCTGCTCACCAGGCACAGGAACCCTTCAGGGGGGTGTATAGTGTGCACAACAGAAACTGAGAAAGACGGATGAACAGAAAAGATCCCTCGCATGGGACTTAGAGACGTCCCTGATACAAATCCTTCTCACCTGGCCAGACTCAGAGAACTCAGAGCAGAGAGCAACAAATTCTCCATGCACTGAATGGCTTTTATTGTTTAATAACCAAGCACTTAATTAAAAATAAGTAATTCATAAGACTGATTAATATTGGGTGGCTAAGTAAGTTTGCTCAACACTCTTGGCATTTAAATAAAAGTTGAAAATCAGAATCTCTCCCTTCAAAAAATATTTCTCATTACACGAGCAAATGTCTGTTTTACTTAGCTTGATGACAAATATAATCCCCAAACTGGAAAGTACAATTATTTTAGGCTGCTCATAAACAATTCTTCAAACAGAATACACTTAAGCATTTACTTATTCAGTCAACAAATATTTATTTAGGGTCTCCTATGCCCCAGACATTATGTTGCTCATGAGTTACCGTGTGGCAAAGAATAGCCATGGCATGTACCACTACCCTCAGTCTAGTGGGTCAGACAGTCATCTTTGACTTAAGTATTAAGGAGTACAGTAGAGGAAATAAAACAGGACAATCATGCACAGTGACGGGGGGGGGGGTGGCTGCTTGATCAAGAAGGCCTCCCAGAGCAGGTGTTCTTCATGGGGACACCTGCAGAATGGGGGACAGAACCTTCTAGGTTGAGGCATGGTCTGGAAAAGGTCAACAAGGGCAGAACCTGCTAAGTTAATTAGAGATTTAGGGAATAAAGAGGCGAGTAGCATTGCATGACCTTGGAGAAGTGCATATGCAGAGACCAATTTCTGTATCTTGTATTTCTTGTGTGCCATGGTGAAGATTTAGGATTTTAATCAATGAGAAGCCATTGGAGTGTTTTCTTTTTCTAACAATTTACAAATTTAAAATTCATCCTAGCTCTTTGAGGAAGATGTGCCGGTCAGGAGCCAATCACGGACGCAGAAAGACCATTTGGTAGACTGTTGCTGTGAGCACAGCAAGAGGTGATGGTAGTTTGGACCACAAGCCATCGTCATGGCAGTAGAGTGGGGCAGGGGAGCGGATACTGGAGATGTAAGTATGGTACACGGGAGCCACTGGGAGCTGTTACAAATTGGATTGGCTTAGGTGGTTGAGAAAAGGAAGCGAGCCAGAGATTCCTAGCTTCTGGCATTGACCTGGGACAAGGGAGACAGGGAAAGGAAGGGAAGGCAATTACCCATCCAGGGAAGACTAGGAAAGAAATAGGTTTGGAACGAAAGGGGATTCATTCTGAACATTGCATTTTTGAAAGTTCCTATCATCTACCCAAATGGAGAGAGTAGAAGTCTAGAGCTCACTGGGGTCTGGTCTGGTAAGCTGTATTTGGGAGCTGTCAGATTTTACATGCTATTTGAAGCCACAAAAAAGAAAGAGCAAAACCAGAGAGAGAATAGAGACAGAGGAGAATAGAGACAGAAGAAAGAAGAGGACCCAGAATTGATCGCTGGGAGCTCACCACATGACAGTGGTGCCCCCGTGGGCAGGGGGACACCAACAGATGATTACATCAAAAATGTTCAATGAACAGAGAGATTCACAGAAGAGGGACAGATCAAGACACTGGGTATTCAGCCAAAGGGCTGGAAAGGGTCAAGCAGAAATGCGTCCCAGCTCTGGGCTCTGCTGATGGTGAGCAAGACAGGGTGGTCTGTGCCCAAAAGGGATTAACAGTCCGGAGGGGACATTCTTGTCCAACATTGATGAGTTTACGTGGGCAAAGGGCGTTTTCAGCTGCTAGCCATCCTTCTTCTTCTTGCTGCCTCTCTGATTAGATGCCTTGTTATACATCTATTTCTTTTACCTTCACATTTTTGTTTGTATGTCTATCGTTAGATACCAAACTCCCCTGTAATGTCTATAGTAGCTACAACAGAGCAGTCACTCAATGAATGCTCGCTGAATTATGATAAAATATGTGAAAACTCTCACAAAAATTTTTGCACAGACTGTTATTTTTATTATTGTTGTTGATAGAATTGGTAGATTATCTTCTTAATTGGGCCCAGCTCTGTATCTGAGAACATATTACAATAGGAAGCAGGGGACAAGGAGCACCCACCCTCCCCACAAATAAAGAATTTGAGGTGGGAAAGAAATGACACACTGAATCTGCTCCTCGTCACAGATGCATTCTGTCACTTTTGCTAATTCTCCCTCTGGTCTTCTTACCCACTATTCCAAGGAAGGAAAATAGGGAAGAAGGAACTTTGAGAAGAGAGTCAAAAATGGAACATGGCAGAAATTTGCTAGAGACTCCACAGGACTTTGTGTGACAGTGAGGACAGAGGAATGGAAGTACAGAGACCAAGTGAACAAAAGGCAGCAACCTTGAACCTCTTTCAAATGCTGCTTCCAGTCCAGACCTGCCCGCTGGCCAGCCCTTTTGCCAACACACCCTGATCTCCCTCCCACTGTACTCAGCCATTCTACCCTCTAGGCAGCAACTGGAGTGGCCTCCGGTGATCCTAAGCTTCAAGTTGAAATAACTTATGTGGAGGTTGAAAAAATATATTTCACCATAGAAGGTAAATCCAGCTACTTCTAAAGTACAAAACCAAAGAGTCCTTCCCACAGAAAATCCATCCTCATTGCTCCAGTAGATGTGAAATCTCTGGAAGCTAAAAAATATATAATTCCAGAGAGACTTTGGGAGAATAGCAAACTGTCAAGATGGTAGGTGGCTTATCAGCAACAACATCATCTCCATTGCACATACTGTAAACTAAGAATGAGGAATGCAGTACAACCCATTGGAGGCTTCCCTTGACCTGGTCTGTTCTACTCCAGCCCATCCCTGGCTCTGGAGACACACTGTTTGTTGACTTCAGGACTAGAGTGGATGAACATTGGTGTCTATCAGGCTGATACCATTTCTGAAGAAACAGCATGTGGAAGACACATATCCCTGGAGGAATGGGTGAATCTGAGAGGCTGAACCAAGGAGTCTCATCAGCGATCACAGCGGAAGATGCTAAACACCCACCAGGCACCTTGGCAAGTTTGCTTGCTCTATGCTACGCTGAGTTCAGAAGAAAATGGCAGCCAAGAAGGGAGACTCTGCACAAGCAGTCTGGAGAACTCCAGCAGCTCAGTGCCTCTGCTTAAAGACCAGGCAAACACTGTTTATGAGAGCCTACAGCTTGGGGCTCCCTCAGTACTGACCTTCTAGAAGCTGTAGGAGAGCTTCCAAAGCCCTTCTTGCGTTGGGTCCTCTGCGTCTTTGCTCATACTGTGCCAGTCACTGGAATTCTGTGCCCTCTCATTCGCCTTGCTGGCTCCTTCTCTTCCTGCTTCGCCATGCAGCTCCTGTGCCACTCCTCCAAAAAGCTGCCTGGGACCAGATGAGCTCAGCCATTTTGCCCGTTCCTCCACATCCACCTCGAAAGGCCTTGAGGGCAGTGCCTCTTCTCACCTCGGGTTGCTTCTGTGCACCTTCACCTTCCAGGTGGCGCCCTCATCACTTTTGTGGCCAAGCCCGGAGGCTGGCATGGGATTCGGCTTCAGGAATATTTTTGCATCCATTAATACATGAATAAGTGAGTGCTCGTAATGTCCACTCAGTTTACGGGAGGTGGAGGTGGTAGGGTCCGACTAGACCCTGCCTTTCTTTACCATTTTTCTTCCTCACCACTGAGGTCAGAGGCCATACAGCAACATCCTTAAAAACACAGCACTTGGCATCAAATATAACTGGATTGAAATCCCTATTGAAAAGTAATTAGCTGAAACTTTTAGTTATTTTAATGATCTAAACCTTATCTCTAATGGATTTGTACAAAGGGTAAACAAAGCCATGGATGTCAACTGTTTATCACAGAGCTGTAGTAATAGTAATAGTAGTGCTACTTGTAGCAGTTAAATAAAAGTAGTTAACTAATAACTTATAGTAACAGTTATAGGAATAGTAGATATAGTAGTATTTACAGGGGTAGTAGTATAGTAATAGTAGTTAGTAGACTACTTGTAGTAGTTAATTAATAACTTATAGTAGTAATAGTAGTAGTTATAGGAGTAGTAGTTAGTAGCACTACTCATTGTAGTTAACTAAAAGTAGTTAACTAATAACTTATGTTAGTTACAGTAGTAGCTATAGGAGTAGGAGTTATAGCAGCAGCGGTAGGTCTAGTAGTTGTAGTTGGAGTAGAAATTGTAGTGGTAGCAGTAGTAGCCTTCTCAGTGTGGTAATTGTAGTAGTTGTCGTGATAACAATGACATTGAAGGCAATAGTACTCATAATAGTAGGTGTAATAATAATTATTAAGTTAATGGTTCAGAAACCTCACAACACACTCTTCTAACTTGTTTTATTATCTCCAGCTGTAGACAAAGTCACCATTTTTACAACTCAGGACAATATTATGCAACAGGTCAACTGTACAAAAATAACTGCACAAAAAGTACATTTTTTAAAGGGGTTTTCATCAGTTCATGCCAACCAAAAAAAAAAAAAAATCAGGTGTAAAATTAAGAGAGAGTTCACAGGGTTTTCTACTTGAAAGTTCTAATAAATATCAGAGCCACACACCTGACACAAAAAGTCGAATTTTCTAAGGCAGGAAGTGCTGGGGCAGCTGAGGAATGGTAGGTTTGCGGTAGCTGCCCAACTTAGGGTTAGCAAATACGGGAGACTTTGGCTCTCCTGTCGAGCACTCGTTTGTCCTCCGAGCAGGAGATGAGAGAACTCAGATCTCAGAAAGTGCCTTTCTCATTTGGATCATGCGAACAATCTCATTAATCCCTGGCCAAGTGCAAGCATGCAAAAACCGGATGAAGGAGCGAAAGGGAAGTGAAAGAAAGGTTGGGTTTTGGATCAACAGGACACCAGGATTCCCAGGATGCCTCTCTTCCAGCCTTAACATTAACCAGACAGTGCCCTACAGAGCCACTGATGTGGCATTCACAGTCTCACCATCTGGGTCCCTCTCCCACTGACCAGCACTTTGGGCTTAGAAAGAGCCTCTGGCATCCTGATCTGATGTCATTAAGAGACCTCTGCTTTTTAATGCAGGATGCACTCAAAATTGTTTGTGACAGTGGTTCCTCCACCCCTAATTATTTAATTCTTCTGGTATGCAGAGAATTGGCAGGAGGCACTGGACTGGGGTCCATAGCAAGGCGGCTTTCTTCTCCCTTACACAGGACATCGTCCCACCTGGAGTTGCGAGAAGGAGCCAAAACTCCAATGGAGAAGAGCTTGTTCATTCTGGTTGGAGCCAAAATCAGACCTGACTGACATGCTAAGTGCTATAATTTCTTACGTCTACTTGGGAGACAATCAACGGACAGCTACCAAACTAAATGTGTCTGTGATCCTTTTTCTCTCTGCCTCTCTCTCCCTTTTTTTTTCTTATGATACTAAAACTGAAAAGCCAAATGCATTAAACAATTCATAATTTGATTTGCAAAAGACAACAAACATATCCTCTGAGCAAGGGAAGCATGTCTTTTCTTGCATCTGAGTTCAGGAACACTGAGTCTTTCCATTCAGGTCCTTCAAGGTACATCAAGTTGAAGGGTGATCTAATCGGCTTTCAAGGCAAAAACAGTGTTCATTGTCCTCATAGTTCTATTCAATAATTTCTCCTCCATTGAGCACACATAAACTGATCATTTAACCTTGATTCCTACATCTGCAAAATAAAGAATTAAAAATCCTATTCATGGGGCAAATACAGGGAAACTGCATGCTCCCAGCATAAGACTTGACCCTGGGTAGATGTTCAAGAGCATCTGTTAAAGGAAAGAGTGAGTTTTGCTAAGAGAACAAAACATGAATCGTAGAAGTAAGAGAGGAAAAGGAAGTAATAAGAAATACAGTTTAGCACTCTACTTCACCAATGAAGAGCTAGACCCACTCAGGCATGGTTACAGACCCAAGGTCATACGACCATGTCATGGCAGAGCAAGCAATGGGTTCCCAAGAATCCTAGGCCAGTGTTTTTTTGTTACTCACTAAAGAACAGTTGGAAATTGTCCACTCTGTGTCCTTCTTTTTTTTAACTTTTCGTGGTAGTAGCAATTACAGTATTAAAAGAGTAGTGCTCATGAATGCTCCCTGTTTTCTTACCATTCTTGAGAAATAGTTATGTCAATGGGACCAATGACAAGACTAGACCAGCACTGCTCAGACCGTGGACCGGCAGCTTCAGCATCATTAGGTGACCCATCAGACCCCATGGGGACAGGGCCCAGACAATTTGTTCAAATTGTCTGGGTGATCTCAATCTATGCTACATTTTGAGGATCACAGATCCAGACCAAGGCAACCAGATGCCTGATGCAGGTAAACTAATCATGGCCTTGAACAACATAGCCAGGAGTCATGGCAGGGGTTGGTAGTTGACTACTTCCTCCCTTCTCCTTTGTCTGTCCTCCAGTAGAGAGATTTAGAAGGTCAGGTGTCATCTGTCTTTCGGGGTCTTGCAGTTAGAGGTAGCCATGAAACTGAATTATCACCAGTGAGATGTACGTGGAGATCTCCTGGAAGTCTGTTTCTTTTCTGATCAGAAAAAGGCATGTGAGGACAAACCCCATGTCTGTGTCCATTTCTGTTCCTGACCTGGAATGCAGTGTCTGAGGATCTGATGTCTGCAGTGTGTTCCGCAGCCATCTTGCAACCAAGAGGAGAAAGTCAAGAGGATCGCAGAGCTGCCAACCAAGAGTGGCATCAGTGAAACAATGAACTACATCGGTGTATCTTTACCAGGGAAACACAATTTTATTTCTACTTCTGTATCTATTATTAAAACTATCATTTGGCCTAGAAGTTTTGCCTCCACAGTAACCATGAATAACAATTATATAATAAAATGGAGTATAAGTTTCTGCACAACTTGCATTTAAAATGAAATAAAATCAAGTTGTAGATTGATTGAATGCTGGCATGTAGAGGCAATGATTATGCAGCAAAAAAAAAAAAAAATCGGCAGGGGGAGGAAGAAAGCAGAGGAACAACATGGCATGGTTTTGTTAAAGTCTATTTGTTTCTTAGGGCCACCATAACAAATTGGCCCATACTAGGAGCTGTGCATTCTCTCCCAATCTGGAGGCCAGCATTCGGAAATCAAGGTGTCAGCAGAGCTGGTTCCTTCCGAAGCCTCTAAGGGAGAATATGTTCCATGCCTATTGTTGTAAGTTGAACTGTGTCCCCCTCAAAAGTTGTTAAAGTCCTGACCCTTCATACCGTAGATGAGACCTTATTTGGAAATAGAGTTTTTACAGATGATTATATTAAAATGAGGCCAGTAAGGTAGGCCCTCATCCAATATGGCCATGTCCTTATAAAAAGGGGGAGGCACCTGGGTGGCTCAGTCAGTTAAGCGCCCATTCAGGTCATGATCTCACAGTTCTTGAGTTCAAGCCCTGCATCAGGCTCTGTGCTGAAAGCCTGGAGCCTGCTTCAGATTCTGTGTCCCCCTCTCTCTCTGCCCCTCCCCTGCTCACACTCTCTCTCTCTCAGAAATAAATAAACCTTAAAAATTTCAAAAGAACAAAAAGGTGGGGGGAGGAATTTGGCCACAGGGATGGACATGCAGGAAGAAACAACAACGTGAAGACACAGGGACAGCATTGCCTATAAGGCAGGCATTGGAGTAGCCAGAGCGAGAAGTCCACGGGGCAGATTCCTCACCACAACCCCACTGACACCAAACCCCTTCCAGCTGCCAGTAGCTTCCGGCCATCCTTGGTGTCCCTTGGTTTGTAGACACATCAATCCAGTCTCTGTCTCATCCCCACAGGGCCCGCCCCTCTGTGTCTCTGTGCCTCATATCTCCCTCTCTTGTGTGTCTTAAGGATGCTTGTCATCAGATTCAGGGCCCACTCTACATCCGAGATGTTTGATCTTGAGAGCCTGAATTCATCTGCAAGACCCTACTTATCAAAAGGTCACATTCACAAGTACCAGACGTCAGAAATTATTTATATATCTTTTTGAAGAGATACAATCCTACCCACTACAAGGCATTCACCTTCTAGTGGGGAACTAAGACTTAATGATGAATCATTTAACATATCTGTAAGAGACCTTCTGTATACTCAATAACCGCAGTGTCAGGAACGGGGAAGGAAAGACACAACGGACTCTGACTTTTCCCTCAGCCTAGATTGGCCAGAAGGCTTCCAAGAAAACTAGTTCTCACTTGTTAGATTCGGGAAAAAGTTTTCACATCTCTGTCTCTCCTTTGCCGCCTTATGGCTTTACTTAAAGCGATAATTGGCCCCTGGGATTAGAAGGATAAAAATCAGCACAACATGTGAATTTGCTAATTATTCTTCCTTGCTGTGGACATAGCCAGTTTCAGTTTTTGGTCCCATCCTGAGTATGACATCTCAGTGACAAATTAAATCAATTAAGTTAAGAGCTGCTAGAGGGTGAGTAATAGACCAGGATAAAGACTCCGGGGTTACAGGGAAAACTCCGCTTCTAATTAGCCATAGGAGCTCTAGCAAGATGGCCACGTTGACGCGGGCTTCACTCCTTCATCTATAGAAGCAGGGGCTGGCCTGGCTCATCGACTACTTCCTTCCACACCACGATCCTTCATACACACTCGCTTTGGAATTTGGACAGGAGCTGAGCTGTGGTTTGTTTCCTTTATGCATATGATCAGTATGGAGATTTATGGAGACACTTGCTTTTTATACAGCTAAAGAGGGAAACACACACACACACACACACACATTATACACAATAGCAGCAAGTGAACCTTTGCCAGCCTAACACACATTTACACAGCAACAGCAGACACAGTGACACCAGACTGCAAGTAGAAAAAAAGTGACTCTGTCAATATTTACTGAGATGGAAATGGTAACACAGCCTGTTTTTCCTTCCTCCACTCAACAAACACGTGCAGAGGCCTCAGTCCCAGCCCTATGTGCCAGGCGCTGGGTCCAGGCACTGGAGAGAGAGCCATGGGTAAGACCTGATTGCTGCCTGGGAGTGCTCAGGATCCCTCCCAGGGATGAGGAAGATGGAAGAGTAAGGCTGGCATGCGTGCTGTGACTGGGGAAGCCCTCAGTGCTATGGTGGCTCCAGGAAGAGGCTGCCCCAGCTCCAGCCTTGGGGGCATCATCACACCCTCCACTAGGTGCTTCTGAACCACATTCTGAAAGACAGGTAGGTGGGTGAGGTGTGAATGACCCTGCTGCCACCTCAAGTGGCAAAGCTATTTGAATTCTGCAGTGTCTCAACCTTTATGTGAACCAAAGTGGATCAGGAAGCTTCTGATGCTTTCCTGTTAGCTGGGTTAGACCTTTCTGGAGCACTCTCAAGGTATATAATTACAAATTAATCCTACTGGGTATCTTCTTTTTTTTTTTTTTTTTAAGTTTATTCATTCTGAGAGAGAGAGAGTGAGTGAGAAAGGGAAGGCCAGAGAGAGAGGGAGACAGAATCCCATGCAGGCTCCACATTGTCAGTGCAGAGCCCAGTGCGGGGCTTGAACTCATGAACCATGAGATCATGACCTGAGCCAAAACCAAGTGTCTGGCACTCAACCAACTGAGCCACCCAGATGCCCCTCCCACTGGTTATCTTCTTAAACCACCGTTCAGATTAAGGTGCACCATTCCTCCAGAATGGTCGAAGACACAATCCAGGCTGTAGACAGGCATTGCCGTCTGGGCCTTCCTGCTACCCGAGGCCTTCTAGTCTTCAGTGGACCTCTTCATTGTCATCTCATACCACACATCACAATAAAACTTGACACATAGACCAAATGTGGAGGTAGCTTCACCTACATTAGGAGTAGGGGATGCCACGTGTGTTCTGAAATTTCTATCAATCAGCCTGACTCGTGTGGTTACAAATGTTGATATCCAGGGAGTCTACATGGGGATGAACCGTCACATATGGAGTCAAATGACTTTTGTCAACACCCTGCTCTGCTAGCTGTAGACCTGGGACAGCCTCCATTTCCCCATTTGGAAGCTGGAGCTGACAATTTCTAGCCTGGCTGCCTCCTGGGAGTGAAAATCAAAGCAGCAATATGGAGTCTTGAGGGCACAGTCTACATAGAGACCAAGAGTCCCATAGAATTAGAGGCTCGACTATCATGTCAGGAGACCTGTGTTCCTGTCTAGGGTCTCAGGCCCCTGACCTGTCCCAGCCTCTATTTCCCATCTAAGACCATGTGCAGTCTGGCTTAGCTCTAGGTCCTTGATGATCTCTCAAGTTCCCGGGGCTTACTGGGGAATCCTGTGAGTCTATCCATTTCTTTGCCATTAAGTGCTAACACTTACTCAGTGTAAGTGACTTTTGAAAGTGCGTACACATCAGGGAAGTCATTTGTCATCTTGTCACTTGATCTGTGCTTGCCGCTGGTCCTGGAGTTCTACTTTTCTTATGGCCCATGTTGGGCATGGTGCTGGAAGGCGACATTTATTTTTTTTTTATTTGTTTTATTTATTTCTAGAGAGAGAGAAGAGAGACAGCCTGAGCAGGGGAAGGTCAGACAGAGACGGAGATACAGAATATGAAACAGGCTCCAGGCTCTGAGCTGGCAGTCAGCACAGAGCCCAATGCGGGGCTCAAACCCACAAACCGTGAGATCATGACCTGAGCCGAAGTCAGAGTCTTAACCGACTGAGCCACCCAGGCTCCCCAAGGCGGCATTTAAATACCCAGCAGCAAGGACAGCCCATGTTTGGGCTGACGGTGCTCACATGGGTCAGTTTATTGTGATGTATACATTCCCCACTGCTCAAGAGGGCAAATGGACAGTCTGGGGGTAAATACATTGCTGTGCTCCTCTGGGACCAAAGCTGGAGCCCCAGCTTTGCAGAGGTGTGCCTGGGCAGAGGTGCCTGGGCAGAGGTGTGCCCTGAGATCTAGCCCCTTACAAATCCCATTGGCAGTCGCCTCATGGAGACTGACCAATCCCACTGTGGAAACCAAATTTCTCCCTGAACACAGGCATCCTCCTGCATCAAATATTTTGAGCCAACTAAACATCTCTGACAATGAGCCCAAAGTTTCATAGCTTAGCAATTCCACTTGGTAATTTGTTCAGTACTAAATGCTTTTAGTTCTTTTAGTTCATCTCTCACTAAATTATTTTCCCAGGACCATTCATTTTTAACATAATAAGGCTAGCGTGCCTACGCTATAATAGGACTTTTGCAACATGAGGGCATATGTTACAATGCCTTATTTTCTGTCATGGAGATTTAATCAAATGCACTAAGTTGGAGGACTATAATAGAGATTTTCAATAATATATGTTGAAAGGGTTTTTATATGATGTCTTGCAACTTGTGAATAAAATTGGATGGAGTGTGTATTTGGTCTTTCCACCAGATGATGAATGAACTGACCCAAGGGGGCCTGGACCATTCTCCATTGTACAGATCTTGTAAGCCGGCATGGTATGTATGCTTTATTTGATAAAGTTTCTAAATAGAAGTGCATCTTGTCACAGGGCAGAAATACACATTTTCAAAGGGTTCTCTAAAGTCTAAGAAGGGGTGTCTGTGTAGCTCAGTCCATTAAGCATCTGACTTTGGCCCAGGTCATGATCTCATGCTTTGTGAGTTCAAGCCCCATGTCTGGCTCCATGCTGACAGCTTGAAGCCTGGAACTTGCTTCAGATTCTGTCTCCCTCTCCCTCTGCTCTTCCCCCACTCATGCTCTGTCTCCCTCTCTCTCAAAAATAAACATTAAAAATTTTTTAAAAAATAAAGTAGAATCTAAAAAGGATATGAAATGAACATTGATTCCAAATAAACTCTTTTAACAAAGCCACTTCACTCTTGTTTACCACGATGCCTTGTAGCTTTCTCATCAGTTTGTTCTGATTTTTTGGCAAGCTATCATAGTAATTCACTCAGGTTTAAAATACCTAAAATGTATTCCAAAGATACCTACTTATCGGTTAAATGTGTAGAAAATGGCCTGGCTCCTGCCTTTCAAATCGAGACAGTACTTAGTGCTTGTTTTCCAGAATGGCCTGTTGGCTCTATGCGTATCATAGCCCACAACATACGTATTTACGTTCTCTGCTTGTCATCGCTCTTTCTGTGTGCTGCTGTATCTTAAATATTAAAGTGATGGGAGGTAATGAGGCACTTGGGCACTTGCATCTCTCTAAGGAGCAGAGAGGGACAGGAGCTGAGGGATTTCCTAAAAACACAGGACACCTAAAGAAGGTGACACTCTCTCTTCATGTATCTCCTTACTGCAACCAGATTAGAGCACCTAAGCCATTTGCAATGGGATGGAGTAGAAAGTGTCAGCATATCAAAGGCAACATTTTTAAAGCTCAATCACACATATGCACATGATCCATTTAATAAGCGCAGACTGTTTTGACCTCATTGGAGTCCCCTCCATCAGAGTATCTAAAAGCACCATATTCTGTTTGTTCTTTATGGAAACCTTTTAATTCCTGGCCTTTACATTACCATTATCCCCTCATATTATTATATTGAAGATTCAAAGAATTATGGACAATTCAGCATTCTGGTATCTTACCACTTCCTTGCAGCCATTTGTTAAATATTGACTGGATTTATTTTCTGTGCCAAGTGTAGCCCTCAGCTTCCAACACATCAAATTTGAATTATGACTGTAGGTTCCTTGAGGGCAATGATTCCTTCTCTTCCTGCCAATCCCTGTGCCCAGTGGGTCTAGGGCTATAAGAAAAAAATTCTGACAAGAAGACCTGTAAACACCATCCTGGTTCTGCTTCTGGCTCGTTTTCCTTCTAGAACAACACTTTTCTCTTTTTTCTTTTTCAAAATAGTGAATTGAACTCAGTGACACTCAGTGTTCTCACCTGTGCATTGGAATACAAAATAATTCACACATCACCTAAACAAAGAAGAAAATAAACTGGATGGCATGGAGGACATTTAAAGTGTTATGCAAAACATGAAATCCCACAGTAACAATGTATCAACTGGCCCAGATGATGAGTGTAGACCCATAAAACCGAAGTTTATGGAGAGAATAGCTGGAATAAGAGACTTATTGCATCGACAAAGAAAAAATTAATCTCCGGCACCAAAAGGCAGCCTGTTTTGAAGGGAGAGACACAAACTATGCCATTATTAAGCCAATGCTCACAAACTCAACTCAGTTATTCTACTAGTGCCTTGATGGTAATAGGAGACAGTCCCTGCCCTCAAGGGGCTTGGCATTTAGGAAAAGAGTCAGAGAAGACATTCATCTCCAACCAACCCCATGTGGTTCATTCATTCAATCAATATTTATAAAAGATTTAGCAAGTGCCAGGGACTGTTCTAAGCCTTAAAGGGACAGTGGAAGTAAGTCAAAGTCTATACTTGTATTTGTCCACTGACAGAAAATCAACAAACACACTCATAAATAAGCCTAACAACGTCAGGAAGGTCACAGCTAACAGGCCATAAAGCACATGGACGAGTGATAGAGATTGATGGTGTTTGTGGATGGTTTAGGTGGAATGGTTAGGAGAGGCTTCATCGTGGAGACGATGATTCTGCTAACACCCACGTGATGAGAAGCAGCCAGCGTCCACAGCGATTGGGAGACGAGACCAGAGTGTACGCTGGCCGACACCTGGCAAATGCGCTAGTGCAGCAGACAGACAGACGGCCATGATAGAAGAAATTCAAAAAACAAAAACAAAACCCAGCTTCACTGCAGCTTAGTAAATGAGCAACCACTGGTGGAAGATGATATTGAGTGAGGCTTTTGGAAGGACCTGGCTGAGTAGAGCCCCTTTGGTAAACAGTTACTGTCAAATATAACTTCAAGCATAATTTTGCAAGAATTATTCAAAGCCAAAAGCAATCTCTAGATGGCCGGGTAGCTCCATGGACGAGACATGGATTTAGCCAGATTTCACTGGCTGAGGTGTTTGTAGGTGGAGTCATTCATCTTGCAAACCTGCTTGCTCTAAGTGCATGTTTGAGAAACAGGTGTGACTTCAGGCGAAAGTAATCAGCTACTCCATTCTCCAGCCCCCACTGGTGTTGACCTGGAAAGATGCTTTTTCATGTGCACACATAGTAAGTTATTAAGAACTCCAAAACATTCACCCGTCCAACAGAGATGGAATACTTCTTGGAATAAATATAGTAGCTATAGTACAAGGTCATGGACTTCAGGATCAGGATGCCCTGCATCCAAATCCCAAGTTCTCCCCCTTGCAATATAAACATGCACATTTATTTCAACTTTTGCCAATCTTGGTGTGCTCCTTCATGAAATGGAAATAAAGCTTTTTTATTAAGGTCGGCCTTACCTCTCTCTCTTTACTCTGCTAACTCCTACTCATCTTTTAGACTGGACATGAAGCAATGGCCCCTACCTCTGTCTTGCCTACCACCCTCTCCCTGTCCCCCCAAATAACTGTCTTTCCCAAGCTGTACTAAGTCCATTTCCAGACTCATATTGATTTGGGTGGTTGCTGTTATTATTGGTGTAACACTTATTTCATTAGTAGGGCCTTATCCATATGAATTTTTGGTGGCTATAAAATATCTTCTTCAACTTGGTGATTCTCTGGCATAACGTAGGCACTAAGTATGCTTGCTTAACCAAACTGAACTCAGTTTAGGAAATCTTCACCCACACATGCCTTCAAAAACTGCAATTTGTAATTAAATTAAGTCTAGTGTTAGGCAAGAATGAGAACATACTCATCCTGAATAGGTATCGTGGATATAACCACTTTTTTTGAATATTGTTTTTAAATATATGCAAGTATTTTAATTTTAAGGAATTAAATGTACATGGAGGTTTTAGTGTGCTTCATTTCACTAATAAAAAAGTACTTAGGATTAAATTGTATAGCTTGTACTTTTATTTCTCTAGAATAGATTTATAGATAGCTGCTCTGGTGTTTCTATTGTTCAGAATTTTTAATTCATCATGTCTGGGTGTACAAAAAAAATCTGTAGTAAATATCTTGTTTGATTATATCTCCTTAATTGCATGAGATAATTCCTGCCTGGAACTCTAGGGATTTGTTGGAAAGAAGGCAGATCTTCAGCATCGTTAATGGATTTAATGTAGTAAGGGATTTCTCTGTCTGTGAAAAAATGTCCTCACAACAGAGTCCAAGAGTTTTAATGCAGGGTTGCGTTTCTCCCAGATGTGAGTGCCTGTGTGTCCCCAGGTCCCCACCGAGAGCACGACAGTTCACTGATGGTTTACACTGGTGAAAGGGATGCAATGAGTAAAATCACTCTAGGTGAATGTGGGTCCCTGAATGTGGGGATGTAAATCTGAACCCTCCCATCAGCACCTTTCTCAGTGCCTTAGTCATAGGAAAATCTTGCCAGATATTTGTTAAAATAAACAGAAAACACCAAACCACAGGACAACAAGGTCATTTGGGGCAGAGATAAATATCCATCGCCCCCAACCCACTGCTCCAACAGCTACCATCTCACGTCAGCCAGCGCCATGATTTATTTTCCTAAGACATGACTTAGAGATGTTCTCTCAGCTATCTGTTACCATAATTGCAACAAATCACCACCAACTCCCAGTGGCACACGTACAATACTAAGCAGCAAATGCTTTTCAGGGGTCTTCAGGTCTTGGGGAGGTCTGGGCATTGGGCTGGGCTGATTCCCCTCAACTGGGCTTGAGCATAAATCTGGGGTAATCCACTGGGTAGGTCATGTGATGGCTATTCGAGATGGTCTCAGCGAGGACCATCTCGGAGCTTCATGTGATGTCTCACACTTGAAAGGCTAAGCCAACCTTGTGCTCCTAGCTGGGGGGTGGGGGGGTCATGGGGTGGTGGTCAGGGGCAGCAAGACAACCCATCGGCAACACCTCTTAAAGTCTAGGCCCAGCACTGGCAAGTAATGACTTCTGCTGTGTTCTGAGGTCAAGGCACAGGCCATTCCAGGTCAAGGGGTTGGGAAGCAGATGCCACCTCATGACAGGAAGCGATGCAGTCATGTTGCAGAGGGCGTGGCCTGAGCAAGGGTGGGGACTCGGGCATTTTTTGCCATCTAGAGCGGTCACAAAGAAAAGTTAGGTTACATTCTTCATTCCATCTTTGAAGAGAAGCAGGGAGGTATTTGAAATATTTTAGAGAGATTCTTATACAGATTGGTGAAAGAGTTCAGCATCTAAGCAGGGGCTCTCCTGAAAATTCAAGGTGTGGAACAAGAAAGTGTATTCTTAATGTAACCAGAGTAATGGATATTTTCTGTATCAAATTTGAAAATTCCTAAGATGCACAAAGAAGGAAATCAAAGCCAGGGTGCTGACACCTGGATTAATCATGAAAATTTCCAAACATGCACCAAAGCACCCATGTGCCCTTTGTCCATCTTCAACAGTTATCTGAAATGTTTCATCCCTGCTCTGTTTCCCTTACTCTCATTTTTTTCTCATGTTAAAGTATTCTATTTTTTTTAATGTTTATTTTTGAGAGAGAGGGAGGAAGAGAGAGCACAAATGGGTGAGGAGCAGACAGAGAGGGGGACAGAGGACAGCAGAGAGCCTGATGCAGGGCTCGAACTCATGAACTCTGAGATCATGACCTGAGCCCAAGTCAGATACTTAATGGACTGAAGCCACCCAGGCACCCCTCTCATGTTGGAATATTCTAAAGTGGACCTCAATTATCATGCCATGTTACCTGAAATATTTCTTATAGGTAAAGATAGAGCATATTAAACACACAGATACACTCACACTCAACAGTACCGCCCTTAACAAATGAACAAGGATTTCTTTGTATCGTTGAATGGCTAGTGCATGCAGTAGTTGACCCATGTTCAGTCGCGGTCTCTCATCTCAAACGCGGATTTTTACAGTTGGTTTTTTCAAACTAGGAGTCCAGAAAAAATCCACACATAGAATGTGTAGTAGTAGTAGTAGTAGTAGTAGTAGTAGTAGTATCTTGGCAGAAGTGACAAGTTTGTTCTCATGGATCTATAGATTGGCGGAAGGTGGGCTGATGTGGCCTGGGCTCCGCCAGGCAGCCAGGGTAGTTCTGCGTCCCCCTGAAGGCCCATGGTGAGTGGAGGGGTGGCTGATCATTAGAAAGCAGGGCTGGTTCATCTCGATCAGAACAGAGTAAAGCTCCGGAATGAATTAGTAGAGTGACTTCAGACAGTAATCGACAATTTTTCACTAGACCTCAACCAACTGCCTGGAACAGCAGTCACATGGTGGGGTTGCTCGGAGGACAAAATCAAAGAGCACAGGATGGTGCCTGGAACTGAGTAGCAACAGGGCCTTTCTTCCATTTGCAGTCGGATGCTGGAGACAGCACTTGACCTCTGGGCTTTCCAGTTAGCTGGAACCAAAACACAGTGTGGGAACTTGGGGGAAAGCGGGGTAGCCTGGGAGCCCTTCCCATCATCTGCTACCTCGCTGGCAAGTCAGCTCCGTTCCACCACTCCCTTCCCCAGGCCGGCCTCCAGGTTTCGAGCCCCGGGGGCTTGGATGCCTTGTCCCAAATGGCTCCCTTCTTCCGGAGGGAGCGCAGTTTTCATGGGGCAAAGTCCAAGCTCAAGCTGACACAAGGAATTTGCCCCGAAGGAATGGCTCTGCGGGGGGGGGGGGGGGGGGGGGGGGGGGGGGGGGGGGGGGGGGGGGGGGGGGGGGGGGGGGGGGGGGGGGTGGCTCCATGACTTCCCCTTTCAGCCCAGCCCCTCGGCTGTAGCTCAGGAGACGTGCCTGAGAGATGATTTGTTCGTGGGCACAGTTGATGAGTCTAGTGAGTAAAATAAGGCAAAGGCACATCCTGCCAGTTCCCTGCCTCCTGGCATCCTGAGGGCACACACACCCGCCCCCCCCCCCCGCGGGCACGTAGGCAGTGCCTCTCTGTCCACACCTTTGACGGTCCTGACGTTCTCTGTGGGGCTGCCAAAGAATCTTGCTGTATAATTAGTTCTCTTGACAGGACCTGCGTCCCAGGCTTCTATGCCTGCCTACTCTTGGCAGCTTGGAGCTTCCCCGGGTTAAAACGTGGCACTGGGAGACCAGGCTCACCAAAGCGCCTTCACTGGGGAGGAAAGTGGACCCAAGAGTGGTAGATGGTTTGGGTTCTTCTCTGACAGAAAGTGCTCCGTGGTGCCTTAATCTCTTGCTTATCAGGGACTTAAGAGCTGGATGTCCTGTTCTATCTTATAATCTCCTCTTGAATAGGCTCACAAGAGACTCCACTAATCTATTTATTTACTACAAATGTACTGAGTACCATCTTCCAAGACATGGGACTAAGAGCCTGAGACAAACTCAGCCCCCAAGAGCTCCCCAATGGTGGCGAGTGAAAGAAGCCATCAGTTTCTACAGAACACAGTCACTAATGACAGGGATGTAAGTTTTTACAGCAAGACCCATGGGAACAGAGGAGAGACATAACTCCCAGTGGATGATGCAGAGGAGATAACCCAGAAGTGGGAACTCCTCACTTGAATTTTAAGAATAAAGAAAAGAGGGGCGTCTGGGTGGCTCAGCTGGTTAAGCGTCTGACTTTGGCTCAGGTCATGATCTCACAGTTTGTGGGTTTGAGCCCCAGATCGGGCTCTGTGCTCACAGCTTAGAGCCTGAAACCTATTTCAGATTTTGTGTCTATCCCTCCTGCCCCCCCTCTCTCTCTCTCAAAAATAAATAACCATAAATTTTTTAAAGAAAAAGGAATGAAGAAAAGTTATTGAAGCAAAGAAAGGAGAGGACACCAGGATTGCTCAGAGCAAGGGGGCAGTATGTGTGGAGGCTGTGAAGGTCGGAAAAGTAAACCACCCTCCTGCAAGAATTGAGAGCAGTTTGTCAATGATGCATTGGAAGGAGGGTTTCTAATACTTTGTCTGGAGGTGTAGGGTGAGGACAGTCTGTGAAAACATCTGACCTCCCACCAAGTTTGGACTTCAGCTCTGTGGGCAAAGAGTCTATCACACAGAGGAAAGAACCAGATCCTCTATTTAAAGTAGGTTCCCTGTTTCAGATGAGAAACGGACAAGCAGAGAGCTGGAATGACTTTTGGTGTCAAGCTGATATTAAGTATGAAATCAGGATTCGAATACGGATTACCTGAAATGTAGACGATTAGGTAAGCAGAACCACACTGACAAGATAAAATACAATAGGGTAACCACCCAGTGGCAGAGGAAAGATCAAATTTATTCATCAGCAACAGGGAAAATTGAAACAATGAGAGCCTAGTTAAACCTGTGAAATTAACAGGTAAAACAATTGGATTCAAAGAATCAAAACACTTTCCTACACAAGCAATGGCAATATACTAGGTGCCACCCTCCTGGAAAAGAGTTTGACAAAAGCATTAAGAGTCTTAAATACATGTACTCTTTGACTCTTAAGAAAATCATGTAAGATGGGGAGGAAAAGAAAAAATCTTCTTTGGGCTTAGAGGGCTCATTGCAATATGATTCAGAGCGTAAAGTTGGAAAACAAACATTTTTTTTTTCAAATAGTTTATTGTCAAATTAGTTTCCACATAACACCCAGTGCTCATCCCCACAAGTGCCCTCCTCCATGCCCATCCCTCCTCCCCCCCACATCCATCAGTCCTCAGTTTTTGTCAGCAATCAAGAGTCTCTCATGGTTTGCCTCTCTCCCTTTCCCCCACCATTTCCCCCCTTCTTCTCCCCCTTGTTCCTCCGTCAAGTTCCTCCTAATCCTCCTATACGTGCAAACATATGATATTTGTCCTTCTCTGCCTGACTTATTTCGCTCAGCATAACACCCTTAAGATCCATCCATGTTGCTACACATGGCCAGATTTCATTGTTTCTCATTGCCATGTAGTATTCCATGGTATAGATAAACCACATCTTCTTGATCCATTCATCTGTTGATGGACACTTAGGCTCTTTCCATGTTTTAGCTATTGTGGAGAGTGCTGCTATGAACATTGGGGTACATGTGCTCCTATGCCTCAGCATTTCTGTATCCCTTGGGTAAATTCCTAGCAGTGCACATGAAACGATGCTCAGCATCCCTCCTCATCAGGGAAATACAAATCAAAACCACACTGAGATACCACCTCACGCCAGTCAGAGTGGCTAAAATGAGCCAATCAGAGAACTCTAGATGCTGGCGAGGATGTGGAGAAACGGGCACCCTCCTGCACTGTTGGTGGGAATGTAAACTGGTACAGCCCCTCTGGAAAACAGTGTGGAGGTTCCTCAGGAAACTAACAATAGAACTCCCCTATGACCCAACAAACATTTTTAAATACAGAATAGATTAAGAAAGAGCCAGGAGGGGCATCTGGGTGGTTCAGTCGGTTGAACATCTGACTCTTGATTTCAGCTCAGGTCATGATCCCAAGGTCTTTGGATTAAACTCTGCATTTTGCTCTCCCCTGAGTGTGGGGCCTGCTTAAGATTCTTTCTCTCTCTCCCTCTGCCCCTCTCCCCCACTTGGACTCTCTTAAAATAAAACATAAAATAACAAAAGAAAATAAAATAAGAAAAGAAAGGAAAGGAAAGACAAGACAAGACAAGACAAGACTAGAAAAAAGAAAAGAGAAGAACAAAAAAGAAAAGAAAAGAAAAGAAAAGAAAAGAAAAGAAAAGAAAAGAAAAGAAGGAAAAGAAAAGAAAAAAGAAAAGACAAGACCCACGAGATGGGAGTGTCTCCGTCTAACTTTGGTTGTGAACAGCTTTAATAAAGTAATATGGCAATGGGCTTAAGGTATAACATAGATGACAAATGTAAGATAAAAAAGTATATAACAGAAGTTCAAGGTTGACCTAGGATGAGTGGGAACTGGAAGTAAGCCATTTAAATAATCTATTCTAAAACAAAAAATGAAACGTTTATCATTAATAATGGAGCAAAATAGATTCAATTGGCAATTTATCTTGAAAGATGAAAATACCATTATGAAAATAAATGTATTATGTGTTATATATACGATATAAATTGTTGACAGTCGTAAACCCAAGTCCATTTGTGAACAAAGAGTGAAACAAAGCTCATTTGTTTTGCAACATTTTTTATATAATGTTGATTGATAGCATGAGGCAACAGGCTACACATGGTACTTAACCTCTTGTTAGAAGTTTATAAAGAGGGTTTTTGCAAAAAAAAAAAAAAAAGTCTCAGATTTATATCAATTTCACCAAGGGCTTCTCTTAGTACTTCTTTATTTGAACCTTACTCATTGGAAGCATGCGCCCTTATTTACTCATTAACCAGGTGTCTGGTGAGTGACTATTGTGTATCAGTCATTTTTCTGTAAGCTGGGGTGAAGAAGTGAATAGCAACAGGAACTTCAGCAACAGACTTAGCTCTCACCATTGACAATAGTCTAGATAGGAAATGGAGACATCAATTTATTGAATAAGCACTGATTGAATATCTACTGTGTTCTGAGGCAGACTGCTAGGTGCTTGGAATATGTCAGAGAACAAGAAAGACAAAATATGCCTGCTGTCATAGGATGTACATATTTGTAGGGTTAAAACATATAAAGAAATGTGACAGAATGGACAGCTATGGGAAAATTAGAGTGGGGGAAGGCAGCAATGGGGTTGTTAACTAGTCTTCCCCCTCAGATTCTACACATGACTTAAGCAATTCTCCTACAGTTTCATTAACTTTAGGAAACCTTCTCCAAGTCTTGCAAATAATATGCCTCTTTTATTTCTTGTCTTGAATTGAGAGATTGCTCCAGACTTTCTCAGCTGGTAAGTCAGTATGAGACTGATCTACAAGGACAGTGGCTAAGCATTGTCAGACTCTTAAATGGGAGGCAACTTTCAGTAAGGTTATACTTTGATAAGTAACCATTGCATTGGTTAAACAGTTTTATTTTCATGGTGGTTTTGTTTTCTGGGTGACCTAGCAGGCACCGGAAATAACATTATGAAAACTCCTGTGGGGATCTTCTGTGTACCTGCATGGAGAAAACATGACCACGCAAATAATAACTATGTGCCTCATGGATAGACACCCTAAAGGAAATTGTATTTCATTGAGTTTGGGGTTTTCACCATAAATTCATCACATACATTTAAGATATTCAGTGGTAAACAGGTAAGAGAATTCTCACCATGCTTCTGGGAAACTTTACCAAATGTATTCGCTTCCTTCACAGAGTCTTGATTTGGATGAAGAAAGGCTGACCTTCTAATCTCCTAAAAGGGAGTTCCAAAAAGTGAAAAGAGGCTTATGTTTCCAAAGTGTGATGACATGTGAGTTGTATCTTCAAAAGACATTCTGTTCAATCAGTGCAGAAGGGAAGTAGACACAAATGCCTTTCTTCTTGGGGCCTCGGTGCATCTAACTAGGATGGCTACAATTTCCCTGCCCTTCCATGTGGACACTTCAGCATTTCTGTTAAGCCTCAGTGGATTATTTTTAAAAGTCTGCATTTCTTTTCTGGGGATTAAGAGAGGAAACATTACAGGATGTCTTATTTGGAGTCCTAAATTAGAATACCCCCAAATCTGTCATTTTCATGTGTAAAGAAATTATAAAATTCCTTTAAACTTTATGCAACTGCTAGTATTTTTGTATTGTTAGTTAAGATCTTTAGACAAGTTTCCAGTGTACTGAAGAAAGCCCTTTCAAGATAGAACTCTATCCTGCACTTGCAGATGGGCCCCTTCTCACCAGCCCCCCATTCTGTCTGTGCTCTCACATCTGGGAGCCCCAACCCACATGGTAGTCTGTGTGCACGTAAGCTCCTCTCTCTCCTCATGATTCTCTTCTCCTAGCTCCTCTTTCATCATGATCCATTCAAATGCCATTTAGATGTCAGTTTCTTATGTTTTTCCATCTAAAAATTCCCACTGGGACCCTCCTTTCTGCATCCAGGGCATTTTCCATGAACCACTCAAGGGATCTGTGAAGTTCCTGAACTCTGGTACTAACTGGTGCACTGAGACCCCAGCTCTGAACCTAAACTTCCTATGTAGCCCTGGGAAAATTTACTGAAACTGTAACTCAAAATCCTCACCTGTAAAAGGCAGGCAATGATCATTTATATCCCATTGGATTGTGTGAATATAAAACACGTTGATATGTATAAAGTGCTTAATACAATGCGTGGCACAGAGTAAGTCCTATGAAAGTGTTTGATTTTAAAAATAAAAAAGGTGCTAACCCACAGTATTTCAAATGAATTTTTTTTTTCTTAGCACATACATAAGGAAGGAAACAGTAACCCTCAGTAAAAGTCCCACTTTCGAATGTACTCCCGGAGGTACAAGGATGCTAACAGCCTATACGTATACACGTGTGAAGTGATGTAGCTACTGAGAGCAGTCAGAGAAGGTGGTTTTCTAGGACCCACTTCTGCTCCATGAAAAACGGAAACTCTTTCTAGCTCAGACCCCCATCAAGAAATGACTCTTTTCATCCATTTGACTAGGTCAAAACCAGACCACTGCAGCAGTACATACACACTGGGGCTCCCCTTCAGAGAGAACCCAATTGGCAAACAGATCTGATGCTCCAAGGGAAAACACAGGGATCTCATTTATCAGAGGGAAGCAAAACCTATTCATGTCCCCTTTCAATGCACATCCGAAGTCCAGCAAGTGTCCGATTTTTACCTGTTAACCTCATCAGATCAATGCCTCTGACACCTAAGATCACAGGGGCAAAAAGCTGGTGAATGTACCCAATGACGACAGTGGCAGGAGGCAAGAAGCAGTGACGGTATGAGATCATGGCCTGAGGATGCAACACTCGCGACTTCTTGCACGATCAGCAGTTTTGGAAAATGCAGGCATGGCTGAGCTGCACGTGTGACCCCGAAACAACATGGTGGGCAGGATGCCAACAAGACATTAGAGCGGAGGCCACAGGAGGGGCTGGCAGAGGGCAAAGAAGAAAAAGAAGAGCTTTGAGGAGAGAGAGGAGAGAAATACTGTAGGGTCCGTCAAATGTGATCATGGAAATAAGGAACCAAAGACTCTGATGAGGAAGACCATGACTTGGAAGAGAAATGGAAGCCCTTTGGCACTCAAGGAGACCACTGCATGGGGCGATTATCATCCCCTCTGATAACAACCTGCCATTTATACTCCTAAGAAGCCAGTTTCCCTCTATTCGACCTCTACAGTGATCTCCAGGAAGCCCCAGCGGCGTACCTTTCGGGGCCTCTGCTCAGACCTCCTGAAACCCATGTTTCATCATAGACTAAAGGTTGTTGCCCCGAGAGGTCAATCCTCACACTAACAACTGCACATGAGGAGAAGCAGCACATCCCTTGTTTTTGCAGTGAAATATATGAAAAAATAAATAAAATGCATTAATATTTTATTAACAACTATTAAGATCTACTAGAAAAGACTATATTACACTAGTAATAAAAGTGATCATAACATTACGGCAACAACAATAAAAGCAATTGCTCTCATGCGTTGCTGGGTTTCTCCGTGTCGGGCGCTGCGATGGCCACCTGTTAACCAGCACGTGGGGGAGGTATTCAGTGCCTTTTAGACACACTTAGATATTTAGAGAGGAATCTCTGGCCTCCTGTTACCCTTTTGCCTATGGGAGAGCTCAGGATATTCACTTCTCTGTCTCTGCTGCCGCCAGGGCCCTGACTTGCTGGGGGTCCCTCCTGATGCGCCCGTGGGGTGCTGTGATGGTTGATTCAATGTATCAACTCGACTGGATGACTGGATGCTCAGGAATTCGTCTGAACATTTCTGGGTGTGTCTCATATGTGTCTCATATGAAATTGAAATTTGAATCCGTGGACTCAGTTAGACATATCAGCCTCCTCAGTGCGGGTGGGCATCACCCAATCTGTTGAGGGCCTGAATAGACCAAAACGGTGGGGGAAGAAAGAAGTCTGTCTTTTCCTGTCTGATTATTAGAGCTGAGATATTGATCCTCTTTGCCCTCAGTGCTCTTGAATTCCAAGCCTTGGACCCACACTGAATCATACCGCCAGCTTTCCTGGGTCTCCAGCTTAGAGACAGAAGATGGTGGGGCTTCTTAGCTACCTTAAGTGCATAAGCAAATTTCTTTTTTTTTTTTTAATGTTTTATTTATTTCTAGGAGAGAGAGAGAGACAGCGTGAGCAGGGGAGGGTCAGAGAGAGAGGGAGTCACAGACTGAAACAGGCTCCAGGCTCTGAGCTGGCAGTCAGCACAGAGACCGACGCGGGGCCCGAACCCACAAACCGCAAGATCATGACCTAAGCGAAAGTCAGATGCTTAACCGACTAAGCCACCCAGGCGCCCCTAAGCGCATAAGCAAATTTCTTATAAGAAATATCCCTTCATGCAAGCAATAGAAAGCTCCAGTGGTTCTGTTTCTCTGGGGAACCCTCACTAACACAGATGCTGAGACGGGGACTGAAGGACACGGAGAAGACGGCACTGCACCCACTGCATTGTGCCTGCACAGGGGCTGGTCGGGACCGGGCTTTCGGGGAAGATAGCTATTCCAAGGGTGGCTGTCTGCTGCGGGAGAGACCTCCTGGTGGCTGTGCTAGCAAACCCCATGGGGCTAGGTTCCTGGCCACCGTGCACACGCCCCCAAAGTTGGCAGTGACCTTTTCCCATCAGGACAGTACAAGAAACTTAACATAGAACCTGGCTCTGCAGGTTCTCGAACTGTTGAGCAAGATACTCGACAGCCTTTCTCTTGTTTGTGTTTTTTAACTGTGGCAAAATACACATAACATAAATTTTTAATTTACCACCTTCGCCATTTTTAAGCACACAACTCAGTAATACTAAGTACATAGACATTGTGTTACCACCGTCACCAGGCCACCCACACACATCTTCATCTTGCTGTGTTGAAACTCTGTCCCCATTAAAGGTTAAGTCCCCATTCACCTTCCGCATAACCCCAGGCACCCACCATTCTTTCCTTCCTTGTGGATTTGACTCCCCTAAGGACCTCACGGACATGAAATCATACAATATTTGTCTTTTTGTGACTAGCTGATGTCACTTAGCCTAATATCCTCAAGGCTCATCCATGTTGTAATGTGTCAGAGTTTCCAAATTCTGTTCCATTATATAGATACACCATATTTTGTTTATTCATTCACCTACTGACTACACTTTGCTTTATAGCCTACGTGAGTAACAACGATCAAGCCTACCAGAGTGGAAAATATGTATGATGGTTAATTTTATGTGTCAACTTGACTGAGCCACAGCACCCAGATAATTGGTCAAATATACTAGGTGTACCTGTGAGGGTGTTTTTGGATAAAATTAACATTTATTTTTTATTTTATTTTTAATGTTTATTATTTATTTTTTGAGAGAGACAGAGTGCAAGCAGGGGAGGGGCAGAGAGAGAGGGAGACACAGAATCCAAAGCAGGCTCCAGGCTCCGAGCTGTCAGCACAGACTGCAACGTGGGGCTCAACCTCACAAACTGTGAGATCCTGACCTAAAGTAAAGTCAGATGCTTAACCGACTGAGCCACCCAGGCGCCCCAGATGAGATTAACATTTAAACTGGTAGACTGACTAAAGCAAAACGCTCTCTCTACTGTGGGTGGGCTGTGTCCAATCAGGTGAAGGCCTGCATAGAACAAAAAGGTTGAACCTACCCCAAGTAAAAGAGGATTTCTTCTACCTTTGAGCTGAGACATTCATCTTTTTTTTTCCTGCCTTTAGATTCAAATTGAGACATTCAGTTATTCCTGTGTCTTAAACCTTCTGGCCTTTGGACAGGAACTGTAATACTGTCTCTTCTGGTGCTTAGCCCTACTGTCCAGACTGAAACCACCCCATATGCTTTCCTGGGTTTCTAACTTGGGACTCACCCTGCAAATCTTGGGACTCGCCCACCTTCATATTCATGTGAGCCAATTCCACATAGAGACACACATATAAAAATTATATAATAGTCAATGTAATATTAAATGTATAATATACAATTATAATTATTTTCTTATTTTAATAGCATATATAATATAGTGTGTGTCAGTGTGTATGTGAGTGTGTGTGTGTGTGTGTGTGTGTGTGTGTTGGTTCTGTCTATATTGGTTCTGTTTTTCTGGAGAACTCTAATACAGCATCCCCCTGTGTGGCTTAGGCATAACATTTTGTTAACCTCATAAAGTCCCGAAGTAAAGAGCCAGCGAGGTGAAGCAATCAGAGGCAGACATCTAGAGGTGTGCTGCTTTACACAGTGGTGCTGCCAAGATTATGGTGAGTAACTCCCCTTAAAAACTCTTGTCTTCATGTCTCCATCTGCTTGAGCCGCCGTAACAAAGTACCACAGACTGAATGGCATAAACAGAAATGCATTGTCTTACAGCTCTGGCGGCCAGAAGTCAGAAATCAAGGTGTCCCTGGGATTGATTCCTCCTGGGGGCTGTGAGGGAGAATCATTTCATGTCTTCCTCCTAAGTTCGTGTGGTTCATTAGCAACCTCAGGTGTTCCTTAGTCTGCAGAAACCTTACTCTGATCTCTTCCTTCCTCTTTATGTCTTGTTCTCCCTGCATGCTTCTCTGTGTCCAAAAGTCTCCCTCTTATAAGGACACTAGTCATATTGGATGAGGGTCCACTTTGCTCCAGGAGGACTCATCTTAACTACACCCGCAATGACCCTATTTCCAAACAAGGTCACAGTCTGAGATGCTAAGGGTTAGGACTTCCGTGTATGGGTTTTTAGGACACAATTCAACCCACAACACCTTAATGAGTGTTGTTTGTCTCTGAGCATGTGATACTTGGCTACCTGGGCAAACTCATACCCATTTGCACTTCACAAGTCTCCCTTACACCTGCCAGTCGCAGACATGACCTTGGCAAGGCCTGGAAGTAACACAAGCTTCATCCCTCCATTCCCTTTCCTGGCCTGGGGTGGATACGATGCTGCGCATGCATTATTGATAGACCCCAAGCTTGCCAAGCTGGCTGTGTGTGTGTGTGTGTGTGTGGCAGAGAGAGAAAGGCAGACAAAAGATGTGGACAAGTATGGCACCTGGCACCCTTGGGCGTTCTGCTTTCATTAAGAACATGCTTTGCCGGTTTTCCAAGGGCACCCATAACAGCGGTCACGAAGCCGTGCAAGGTGGAGGTGGCTTGGAACCCCAAACTACGTGCAAAATGAAGAGCACGTGATTACTTGGTGATGGGCTTCCAAAGTCACAATTCAGCTGCGCCCTTCACACCACTCAACATCACTTGGACACAGCCTGGTGGCTCTGCATCTTCACATCCTTCCTCCCCTTCCTCCGACCCACCCACCCAGCCCCTGCTTTTTTCCTCTTAATGCTCACAGGTCCTCCTGGAAGACTCAACCACTTACAGTTGTTGAGTGATTAAATATTTATAATCAGGGCAATGAGTGAGGTGTTGAATAATAAATGCTAAGGTTGAAGCGGCCTTAGATAATTTCTGCAGATTTCTTCATCCATGGCCTCTTTGATTCTAAAGCAAAAAAAAAAAAAAAAAAAAATCCTTTAATTAACTTTTTTTTTTTGGGTGCAGCTGTGATAGTCGATAGGCCTTTATCGCATTTTGTTCATGAACCATTGCCCTGCCATAGGGCTTACTCTGCTGTCAAGCCCCCAGCCCCTCAGCCATGTAGATACCACCTGGGGAGGTGGATCTTCTCTCATTTGTTTCTGAACACTCAAGGGAAATGCATTTTTTAAAACTCAGATCCTTAGACCATAAATCCACTAAGTCCGTATCTGGAGGTGGAATCATTTTGAGGTTACTGAACAAGAGGAATGGACCTTCCCTTTCACAGAGCTGTGCCAAGGGGTTCCTCTAACTTCTTGGGCACCATTGCCTTTAATTTCTACCACAACTCAATGTGGAATCTATTGGCATCATTCTGATTCTTGCCATCAAGGAAAAGCTAAGGCCCAAAGCCTTTAAGCCATTTGCTCAAGGCCCAGAGCGGGTAGACAGTTGGATCTCAGATTGGGGTGAGCACCACTCCAAGGAAGACAGATACAAAGAAGAAGGGGAGCAGTGTCCACACTGGAGGGTCTCTCAGAGCCCAAGGGCAGAAATGCCTGGGTCCAGAGCAAGCCCAGCGATCTGCTCTGAGAAAGGTAAACAGAAGCAAAATGTCAGAACTGAAGGCCAAGTGGCCAGCTCTGTACATGTGGGCTGGGCAGGCTTCACAGAGGAGAAGGTACAAGAGCTGCAGTGAAGAAATTGTGTAGAAATTTGCCTGAGGATGAGCTCGGGGCACATCGACTTTCCTATCTTTTGAATGGTCCCAACCCGTCCACTTGAAATCCCTTCAGAGAGAACATGATAAAGGATGTTGCAATCAAACCTTCTTTTCCTTTCTGGATCCACATTCTGGTACTATATTCTAAAAGCATCGGATCAGAAGGCATTTGAAGATGGTTGACACATCTTCATTTTGACCAGTAGAAAACTTGTATTGCCTGCTGTAGACTGATTCCTTGTATCTTCCCAAAGTGTATACGTTGGGTCCTATTTCCTAATGTAATGGTTTTAGATGGTGGGGCCTTTGAGAAGTGATTAGGTTATAAGGTTAGGGCTCTCACAAAGAGGATCCATGCCCTTATCAAAAAGACCCTAGAGAGCCCCTTTGTCCTTTCTTCCATGTGAGGACACAGCAGAATATGGTAGTCCATGAACCAGGAAGCAGGCTCTCAGCAGACACCAGATTGGCTGGCACCTTGACCTCACACTTACAGTTTCCAGAACTATGTAAGATAAATTTCTATTGTTTATAAGGCATCCAGTCTAGGCTATTTTGTAACAGTATCACAGGTGGACAAAGATATTACCCAACCTCTCCAGTGATAATATCAGAAATAACTTACACTCTTTCCCAAGATTAGGGACATTCTCCCTACAGAAAAGAATGCTGGAAAAAAGTTATCTGTTCTGTATTGCAAAAGGAAAATTAAATTCAAAGACTTAGGTACACATATTTGTGAATTCTCTTTTGTGTCGATTCTGATACGAAATCTGAAACAATCGCATAGAGCTAGGATTTACCATGTTTGTAAATAGGCCCAGAATCTACAGTCTGCGATATTCTATCAGGGTTTCGATAACCTCATGTTTGTGTCTTTTCCCATCTCCCCTTGGGGTCATTGGCTCAGGTTTTGGGAAGCTGAGATGTTATCCTGTAATAGATAGGGAGACAATCTTTAGGAACACAGACTTCTATATCCTCAATATTTTCCTTCTTGTTGGAGTAACTAGGAAGTTACTCCTTCAGACATTACAAAAAACTTTTCTTCCGGTGCCCTTGATGTAGAACATTGAAAAGTTATGTTCTTGAATGTCATTGATGATTGTCTAAGCCGAGGAATATCATAAAGTCACAAGCAAATCTTATTTATTAAGGGCTTCTCTGAGCAAAATACTTTTTCAGAAGCATATTATCCATTATGGTATTCAAAATTTTATAAGTGAGAAATCTGGATCTCAGAAAAAGTTCAGTGACAAGCCCAAGGTCACAACAGTAGAAATGATAAAGTCAAGATTTAACCCCAGGCTTCTGAGTCCAAATGTATCCCAGATTCTCAGAGCCTTCTTATGCTAATGATGCATTTATGTAAATGTAAGATATGAAAGTGTCGATGAGAACTTGAATATGTTGCTTTTCAAAAGTCTAGGTATGGAAATGCCTATTTCTCTAGAGCAGTATTTCCCAAAACCTACCCTTGTGGAGTATTCATTTTGCAATGAATTTATGAAAAAGAAGAGTTCTCTACAAAAAGTTTTGGAAATGTTGAATTAAACAAAGCTAAGTCAATTTCTTTCCTGCTGGTATTCAGAGAGCTTTGAATGCACTGACGTGTGTTGTGGATTTCCATTTTCAGTGTTAAATGTGTTTAACAAACACATAGGACTTCCAGGACGGTGATGGGGATGGTAACTATGGTTAGCCACTGCATCCTATCCCCCAAAAGTTTCTACCAGGTCAGAGAAGAGCTGAAGTAGTAATTACACATCAACTCCCTTCTGCTGACTATTCTAATTGCCTTTTCCTTCTCCCTTAATAAATTTCTGTCCCAGAACAGCTATGGGCACTCAGGTCATTTTTTAAAAAAAATAATTACTAAGATTTTAACCTTTTTGAGCCAAAGTGACTACTTCTTTACACCTGTTCAACTCCTAAGTACCTATCACTTACAGTAAGTAGGCTATATATTACATTTATCTGGTAGCAATTTAAAATAGCAGTTAACACGGGTTTGGATATTTGGTTGTATTCAATACGAGGTGTTGCCACTTGGTAGTTATATCGGGCATGTTATTTAATTTTTTTGAATCTCAGTTTCTTCTTCTGTAAAATGTGCCTTAAAAATAGACATTTAATAGCGCTATTGGGAGTACCTAGCATGTGCCTGATATGTAGTTAGCAAAGGTCTCCTCCCTGAGGTTGCCTGGAGCTCCCAACTTGAAATTGCAAGCCCTGGGGGAGCTTGGTGGCTCAGTCAGTTGGGCATCCCACTTTGACTCAGACCATGATCTCACAGCTCGTGGGTTCGAGCCCTGCGTTCTGCCCTCTGCTGACAGCTCAGAGCCTGGAGGCTGCTTCAGATTCTGTATCTCCCTCTCTCTCTGACCCTCCCCTGCTCACGCTGTCTCTCTATGTCTCTCAGAAATAAATAAAACATAAAAAAAAAAATTTAAAGAAAAAAGAAATCGCAAGCTCTATATACCCCTACTCCCAAATCCTCAATGCTGCTCTATTTCTTTTATTACAAGTCTAACTTATCACTTTCTAACGTACTACAGCATGTGTTTCCTTGTTATGTCTATTGCTTGTTGTCTGCCCCCCTCCATTAGCAGGTTGGCAACAAGAAACAGAAGCTTCTCTCTGTTCTGGTCATTGATGTGTCTCATGGATCAAGACAAGGACCAGGAATATAGGTGGTCTTAAAAGATGTGCGCTGAATTAACCTGTGCAAGTAGTAATTGTTCATCAAAGGTAAGGGGAGCCCTTACCTCATAGGGACATCCAACCAGGCACTCAGGGTGAAGAAGCCAAGGCCAGAGTAGAGCAGAACTGTGAGTAAATGTCCCCAGGGCCTCCGGAGCCTCCTAAAGGAAGAACTGGTAACTCTTGCTATCAGGTAGATACCACTGGACTCCACACAGGCTCTTGGTATTTGGCTGTTGAAGTTAACCTGTAAGAGTCCATAAACCCAAGACATCATACATCAAAAATGTCGGCGCTGTAGCTTGCTCGGGAAGAGCCATCCTTCTCCAGCACAGCTTTCCAGCCACATGCTCCTGTTTCTAAAGGTTGTGTGTGCCCAGAACTGCAGCGCATGCTCCCAGCACACCGTGAGGCAGAACAGTGCGGAAGGACTCTGCGTTACCGAGGCCTCTGTTTTATCCTCTTCCCGATGAGGGAAGGAGAGTAATCGCTAAGTCACGGAAGGCTGCAGAGATTTATCACTAGTTGCCAAAGCTCGCTGATAAGTTCAAGACATCCTGATCCTAACAGAGGCCACTGCAGAGCATTAAGCAGGAAGCCCAGGAAGGTAGGCTGAGTACAGAGCGGGGAGACCGGCACCAGGTAAAGATGAAAAATGCCTCTCTGGGAGATTAATCCTTCCTGTAGTCCACTGGTAAAGTAATAAAAGGTTTATGATTCATTTCTTCCTTGATAATGGAGGAGACAATTAGTAATTACTGGATTTATGGTATTTGTTGTGTTAACTCAACCAATAAAGTATCCAGCAAAATTGTGCTTTGAAGCACTTTTGTTGTAGAATAATAGGACAAAAGCCTTAAAAAAAAATAAAGCAGCAAGCAGCCATACCATGTGTCGCCTCTGAGTTTAATTAACATTTATATTGCAAAGTTCTAAATGTTGTCACCCTTTTCCCCCTTTCCCGCATTCCGTTCCCCCCAGGATGACTTCTGGAAGTAGGAATCAGCGTCCGGTGCTGAAGGGCGGTCTGAATCTGCTTTCTCAGGAATGCCTGTCTTTCCCCCACTCCTCTCTCTCAGCATCGGGGACCACTCTTCCAGCATCCTCAGAATTTGTCACTGGCCCCCCACCCTCCTCACCTCCCAGCACTGAGCACCTGGGTAGACACATCGATGCTAAGCAGGGATGTCTCTGGAATATGATGCATGTCTTCAAAGACTCAGCAGCAAACGTTCTACCTTCAAGGTGAGGGAAGTTTCCACCATCTCCAGAAATGTTCAGGATGAACGCTTAAATCCAAGCAACATGACCGTGGGTGTTTAGGTCCATGTGTGTATGGGTGTGGATGTAGGCGTCTGACTGTAGATGCATCACCATGTGGTTTAGGAAAAACTGTCTAAATATTTGACAGTAGAATTGGTTAGACAGCTCACAGTGAGTGTCAGGCCAGGTTAAAAATGTAATATACAGACACTATGGAAATACAGGCAAATTCTTACAAACTATATTGAAAGATTAAGATAGATAACAGAAATATCTATTTGGAATCTGCACACACATGGACTAAAACCAAATGCCTAGGCCAAGTGCTTATATTACAGTAGGTACTGTTTCTGGAATGAATATAAAAATACAGAAAAATGAAAATTGGTAGTAAGATGACAAACCTGTATGTGTGTGTGAGTTTAATGAACATGTACACTGTAAAGATGTGTTAAATAAAATGCTCAAATGATTGGCACTTAAGTTTAATATTTCATTATCTTCTCCCATTTCCTCACAGCTATAGTTAAATATGGGGTTCCATTATATGAGAAGGTCAGCTTGTATAATTTGGTAGAAGGAAACTGAAAATGCCTATCCCTTACTCTGTACTTCTGTTCCTGGGATGTCACAGTTCTGGCCACATCACTGTCCCCGCATGAAGAAAGTCATCTCACATAATGTCACATTCTTGTTTTGTCCCAGTGCTACAGCACACTGGGCCCCAAGAGCCCCCTATGTTTTAGTATGCATGTATAACCCAACTTCCAAAATTTCAGGTTCCTCTCTCAGGCCCCAAGTGATAATCATGACTCAAGAATTCAGTAACTTTCCCAAGGTCAGACCATCATAATGACACCCTTTGGGCATATATGTTTTGCTTTCGTTGGCCCAGGACACTCAAATTTTTCAAAGTCAGGCTGAAGTAGCACTTTGAATGATTGGAGCACTGTTCCTTTGCCAGCAAATATTGTGACCATTATCTTTGAAAACTCACGAGAAGGGACAAAGGGAGGTAAACAAGGAACTTAAGCTGATTTATTGAATGTCAAACTAACCCAAAATGGTGCTCTAGTCCCCATCCTGAGTTACATGGCTAAAGGCTTCTGGTTAAACAATCAACTTCCAGGGGCCTCAGTGCAGGTCCTCTGAGGCCCCTGGATTGGCTGTTAAAGTCATTATGTGCTAACTGTGGCCCATAGGCTAAGTGGCATTGGACAACAATAGGAAAACACAACAACAAATGTGTCCATCAAATAGCTAGAGTCAGGGCACCTGAGTGACTCAGTTGGTTAAGGGTTTGACTTCAGCTCAGGTCATGATCTTGTGGTTTCTGAGTTCAAGCCCCGCATCAGGCTCTATGCTGACAGCCTGGAGCCTGCTTTGGATTCTGTGCCTCCCTGTCTCTTTGCCCCTCCCCCACTTACTCTTCCTCTCTTTCTTTCTCTCTCTCTCTCAAAAATAAGTAAACATTAAAAACATTTTAAGTCACTATGCACTAGCTGTGGCCCATAGGCTAAGTCAAAAATAGGGAAACACAATAACAAACATGTCTATCAAAACACCAGAGTCGGGGCACCTGGGTGGCTTAGTGGGTTAAGTGTCCACCTCTTGATCTCAGCTCAGGCCTTGATCTCAGGGCTCTGAGTTCAAGGCCCCAGCTTTGAGCTGTGGCCTGGCTATGAAGCCTACTTAAAAGAAATGCTAGTGTCTACTCGAAACGAAAGCATCAGTAAAATGTTGCTCTTTTAGTTGGTTGCCACTCAGAAGATGTAGGTTTTATGTATTAAGAGGATTTACTTCTTCACAGCCATGTGGCTCTGGGGCCCATTGCTTTGAATCTGTACGTCTCTGTTTCCTCATCATTAAATGAAGATACCGTTGGCATCTGCTTTGTCAGTGGTGTGAATGGGGACTTTCACAGCCCAGTAATTCTGCTTCTGAGTATTTGTGCCAAGGACATGAGATCGCCATTAGTCTCGAAAAGATTTCTGTACCCTCACTTGCATTGCAGCATTGCTGATACCAGCCAAGAAATGGAAACAATCTAGGTGCCACAGAGGGATCGATGGATAAAGAAGTTATGAGATGCATACACACATGCAATCACACGCTCTGGAATATTACTTAGCCAGAACAAAGAAGGAAGTCCTACCTTTTTCAACAACATAAGGATGACTCGAGGACATCATCTGGAGTGAAATCAGACAGAGAAAGACAAATCCTGTCTGATCTCACGTCCATGTGGACTCTACAAATAGAATTCAGACTCATAGATAGATTGGTGGTTGCCAGAGGTGGGGTAAGGAGTGGTGGGAGAAATGGGAGAAGGCTGACAAAAGTTACCAAAAGACAAAAAAAATAAATAAATAAAAATTAAAAAATTTTAAAAAAACATGGAAAGTGCTTTAAATGGTCCCAAAACATAGTATTTATGGGGTTTTTCTTTCATTTTTCTTTTTTCCCCCACTACCATCATTTTATTTTCGTCTTCTTATTTTTAATTTTTAAAGTATTTTTTTTATTTTTATTTTTTAAAATATTTTTATCTATTTCTAGGAGAGAGAGAGAGAGAGAGATAGCACGAGCAGGGGAGGGTCAGAGAGAGAGGGAGATACAGACTCTGAAATAGGCTCCAGGCCCTGAGCTGGCAGTCAGCACAGAGCCCGACGTGGGGCTCGAACCCACAAACCGCGAGATCATGACCCAAGTGAAAGTCGGACGCTCAACAGACTAAGCCACCCAGGCGCCCCTGTCTTCTTATTTTTAAATTTAAATTCAAGTTAGTTCACACACAGTGTAGTCTGGGCTTCAGAAGTAGAACCCAGTGGTTTATCTCTTACATCTGACACCCAGTGCTCAATCCAACAACTGCCCTCCTTAATGTCCCATAGTTACATCTTAATCTAATATTAGAGATGATTTTAACCTGAAATCTTTAACTTTTCTAAAGCTTCAGAGGCTTGAATTGAATAAAATGCTTTTTTTTATTATTTGAATCACTCCAGTAGGTTAATCCATCAGTGTCTTTAATCTTGTTCAGTTGACAAAACACAGCACAAAATGTTCAGGTTACTTTGCAAAGTGTCTCTTTCCAAATAGTCAGAAACAGAAGGGGATTTGCAGCCAGCTCCAGACATCCCAAGGTCCTGGGGCTGATCGAGGCCAACATGAGTTGTAGAGGCTCAGGGAACTCCCTCCAGACTGATAGTGTTTTCCCCCGCCCTTGCTGTCCTTGATAGTACTGTTTGATGCTGTCTGACCCCAGGCCCCAAACACCCACTTTGCGTTACGGGTGTAAATACAGAAATAGGTTCCCAGCAAACTACAGTATTAGCTACAGAAGTTGCTAAGGGGAAAAGTTAAAAGCCAATTCTTTCTCTTTTGAAATTTTAATGCGCTGAAATGTGAAATCCACTGTCAGAAAAGTAACACTTTTATGGGGCCCCCAGCATCGAAACATCCTAAAAATAATCCAAGGCAGGTAAGTGTGAACGCCTCACCAGCAGGTCTCCAACACCTCTGAGCAAAAACTCCAGTCTCCCCTCATGTTCAAGAGCACTCCCAGCCTCTCAGGAAGAAGGATGAGGGCCATGTTGGCTTATTCTCACGCAGAGTTGGGGACCAGCGGAGCCCAAAGCACCAGCATGCTGTCAGAGGGCCAGGAAGTGTGCTCTAGGAAGCCTAGGTCAGGTTGCCGCCTCTGACTTCATAAAAATAACTCCCTCCCTTGAGCCTCGTATGTGAGGAAAGTAGTTCAAATGATGGATTTTCATGCCATTTTTAAATCCAAATGAGAAAAACATCCCAAGTCTGATTTCTGATTTGGTGTGGTGGTAGTGGTGTGTGTGTGTGTGTGTGTGTGTGTGTGTGTGGACAAGGAAGGACAGTAGCAATGACACAAATGCTGAGTGTGGAGTAAAAGTTAACAGAGATCACATGACCCTCTCGGCTGAGGTGTCCCTGCTCTGCGACAATTTAACAGATGAGGATTTGCTCCAATCATAAAAGTAGAAAATGATAAAATCAGGAATAAAATCAAATTACAACTTGCACACCCAGTTGTATGTGACCCAACGCTCTGTGCTGTCGTCGCTATGCCATTGCTGTCTGCTTTGAATCGCAACGTGTTAGAAGTACAAGGGGCACATCACAAAAGTCACCTGGTCCAACTCTGCAGAAATGGCCTCTCCAATGTGGCTTTGGGGACACAGTCCAGACAAGAAGACATGGTCCCTACTTCGTGGGTTTTAATCATTCAATATTTCAAGATACATCTAGTGACCAGAGCATAGACTCGAGTCTACCGGATGAGACAGGGGTCTGTTCCCCCATCAAAGAGGCCTATATGATGAAGGGTAGCCTCCAAATTAAGGATAATCTCATTTATTGGAATGTTCAGTTGAAGGTATCCATGGGCTGAGCTAGATTTTCTGAAATGTCACCAACTTAGATGAAGCTTGACTGCAGCCCTGCAGAGGGATTGAGGCAGGGCCCCAGGGAGATTACCGTGAGTCTCCCTTCAGGGGGAGGGAGAAGAGTGAAGTCTGGGAGCTAGATCGGCTTTGGCAGAGGCTCCTCTCCCCATTGCCTGCTCTCCATCTGCTCCAGTTCTAAGCGGGGATGTGACATCTTGTCGTGGAGTGCCGTGGAAAGATCGAGGGTATGTGCGTTGACCCTGGATCTTGGCCCTCTTCCTGGAGTGCAGGCTCTTAGTCTCGATCCTGGTATTCCCCCATCTCCAACAAAGGCCCATAAACCAATCTTTTCTTGAGGTCTTGCTAATCTGTAGAGACTCTTACTTCCCTCCAGAGGGTCCACGTAGAACGGGCCAGAGGGCTGAGTCTCCATTCAGATGGTCCTGACGCAGATCCTCCACCAGTGGGCAGAGGGCCTGTTCACCGCTGATGCCCCTCAGGATAAAAAGGGATTAATCCATGCAAGTGATTAGGCTCAATTAAACAACTGAACAATTAAGAGCAGAAGGGATTTCTGTAGATGCCAGAGGAACAGCCTTTCTACTATTGAGGAGAGATCAGAGGAGGAAAATGTTCCTTTTGAGCCTAAGGAAACACAGGAATGTGCCCCCAGAATCCATAAATATAACCCCTTGGGAGGTGAAGTAGCAGGTGACCAACTGCCTCTGCCCTCCTGCTTCATGATCACTTTTGGCCTTCCTTGTGTGGTTGCTTCTCCCGCTCCAAAATGTCCCAACGGGTGCCTTCTCTGTAGCCCTCCCCATGTCCACAGTCCCTCAGCATCTCTTCCCCAGGCTGTGTGGACAGTCTCGAAGCAGCGTCCCTCGTCCAGGCTATGAAATACTCCCCAGCTGTATCACATATTCACCAGCTGTGTCGCACACTCAACCAACTGTATTGCACACTCACCAGTGGTGTCACACAGTTATCAGCTCTATTGCACACTCATCACCTGTGTTGCACACCTACCAGCTGTGTTATACATTCACTAACTGCATTGCACACTCAGCAGCTGTGCTGCCTACTACCAGCTGTACAGAACCAAACTTCAGCCAATCATCTCTAAATGCAACCCTGGCCCATAGCCCTCATCATCTCTTGAATTAATTATGAATGGGCACTTCGCTCAAGAGGGTCATTTTTTTGACATTTACCCTTATTGTAGTCTGTGGGTGGGGGGTGGGGGGGTGGGGTTTTCAGCACGAGTATAGGTCCAAGGTGAGATTCCAAAAAGTGGACTTCGGTCTTCAGTGGCATAAGGAATACAACTGTAGGGAGAGGCAGTTCAGACGCCCCGTTGGGTCAACTGGAGATAAATGCAGTGGGGGGCATGCGGGAGCAGGGGCCAGCGCTGCCAGCTGGCCAGGACAGGCCCAGCCCTCATGCTCTAGGAGGTAGCACCACACAGAAGGAAGGGTACTGTGTTCTCAGGCCAATGCAGTTGAGTTAGATCTCTAATTCCTCCACATTACAGCCGTGAAACCTCACTGAATTCATGCCAACTTTTCTCACTTTCACTGTCTGTAAGATGACCAGCCCACACTGATTTCTTTCCCAGAGTTTGTTGAGGAGATGAAATAAGGCAATGTCCGTAAAAGCTAGCTTTCTCTTGTCCACAAAAAAGGCCTAGAGATAGTGATACCCAGTGGCAGTGAGTGCTCCGGAAACACAAACCTTGATTTCTAGACACGATTCTCCAGTAAAAGGAATTCGTGTGGAGAAATGGCTAATCCCAGGACTAGCACAAGGGAATTACAAGATGCACCCAGATCGTCTTGTGGGGGCTTTGAAGGGACACAGAAGCTGCCTTGAGCTTTGTCCTAGTGGCCAAATCTGAGACAAATGAAACAACGGAACATACAATGATAAGGATGGACTCTAACCATAGACAACATCAGAACCCATAAGTCCACACTGATATCAATACTAAAATACATAAATAAATAGAAAGGAAGGGAGAGCTCTTCCTTGTAGATGAATCTCAATTTAGAAATGTACAAAGAGTAGCGTAAAACTTTTTAAAATGACCTTTTGGCAGACATTGCAGTAAAAATTGTTTGGGTCAAGAATCCTCAGCAAATGCTACTATGAGTGGGTGAGAGATTGATAAGAAGTGACATATTTACATAGTCTCAAAATGTGGTGCTATAAGAACTTCATTGACTATAAAGGAAAAAAATAATAGCTTTCTGGTGGAGATGCTTAACAGACACCACTTGATCCCCGTCATACGGACCTTGGGGACCTGTGATGCTGAGATGGACACTACCCCACTGCTGTAATGTTTCTGCAAACCATGCACAACTTTAATCATGAGAGAACGTCAGACGCACATAAACTAAAGGGTTTTCTACAGAATAACTGACCGGGACTCTTCAAAGCTGTCAAGCTTGTGAAAAACAGGGAGAGACTGAGGGACAGTTTCAGTTTAATGAAAACAGAGACATAGTGGCCAGCTGCAGTCTGTGGTCCAGAACTGGATTCTGGACCAGAGAGGAAGGGAGATGGGTAGGCCTGGAATGAGTGAGGTCTGCACATCCATTAATAGTAACAGGAGGATGAGGCGCCTGGTCATGATCTCACAGTTCATGAGTTCTAGCCCCATGTCAGGCTCTGTGCTGTCAGCTCAGAGTCTGGAGCCTGCTTCGGATTCTGTGTCTCCCTCGCTCTCTTCCCCTCCCCCACTTTCTCTCTCTCTCTTTCTCTCTCTCTCTCTCTCTCGCTCTCTAAGTAAATAAATATTTTTAAAACTTAAAGAAAAATAGTAATATGCAGATTTTGATTTGCGGTCTTGGATCATGATCCTATGGAAACTGGGTAAAACGTGCATGAGAATTTTGTGCTCATTTTTGCACCTGTTTCGTAAATCTAAATTCTTTCAGTACGAAAAGTTTAATGTTCTTAATTTAAAAGGAAAACAAGCTAGTTTGGATTTGGGCATATAAAAAGGCACTCGACAGATGACATTTATCATTACTTTTAATGGGAAAAATGGGTTGCGAGAGGAATTTTTATTTAACCTATTCTCCCTGAGAAAGCAACAAGCCTTGGCCCCACAAGGGCAGAGCGAGGAGGCAAAGTTGGTTTTGTGACTGCCACAAACTTCAAGGTTGCCGAGGGACTGTGCGGAGGAGAAAACTGTGCTGGATTCTGGGAAGAAAGGTCCCTTTTCTTTTCACAGAAAAGAAAAAGTACACGCAACAAAATTCAGGGAGACAATGAGTGCGCGGCAGCCTGTTGCTCTTCGCCAAGCCATTGTTAAGGCCTAAGTGCTCAGGGCCACAGCCTGAAAAGAGATGCAGCTTCCTCACTTCCTGGGCAATTTGCTTGGCATCGCATTGTCTCTGTGAAAAGAAAAACCTGGATCCAGGAAGGAGCAGACCTGACCTGCAGAGGGGTATTCAGAAGACAGGCACCTCCACCCTGGCTTTGACATGGGGGGCCCAGTACCAGCCAGTGCAGAAGACGCCTCTTACCTCTTAGGCCTCCAAGGTGCATGAGATGACCTTCCCTTTGTTAAAACCAGACTGGACTCCCAGAAAGCCATCCTGATGTGATCTTATATTTGTTACTGGGATTCTGTGCCAAAAAGGGTAAGGGGAGCGTGGGGTCGTGTATTTTAGGGACTTCCTTGGATTTTCATCTCCTGCTCTGATACAAACAATTGATTTTTTTCCTTTGTCCTACCTGGAGCAAGTGATGGCCTCCTGGTAGCTCTCAGAATAAATTAAAAAATACTTAGTGTGGCTACAGGCACTTCTTATGCAGCCTCAGCTCCTATCCTTGAATGTTACTCCGGGAGTAAGGAACTGCTTACGGTTTTAGGAGCACATCTTAAAATTCCAGTGCCCCGTGACATTTCTGTTCAGCAACCACCTCTTCCTAGAAGTCTCTCGCAGTCCCTCATTTCAGCCACTCAGATGAGCATAAACCGTCCTCTGCTCAGCAGGCACCTCCCTCTTGTGAGGATAGGGCTCTGTGGTTCATCCTCTGTGAGGCTGCCTTCATCCCAGACTGTGAGGTCCTTGAAGGAAAGGACCTGGACCAAGTCGCCCTTCTGTCCTCTGGATCAAGAATATCCTGGGGGCAATAAATGCTTTCCAATTTGAAATGAAAAAAGCACCACTATGGAAAACATTAGAACCTAATGAACCGCAATTTTTTGTTGTTTGTGTTGTTTTCGTTTTGGCGCACACATAAGTAGTGAAAAGGCATGTATTAATAAACTATAAATTAATCTTTCCCCATTTCTTAAGTGATGAAGTGTTTGACGACAAAATGTTTATAAAACGTAATGAAAATACGACGCACTATAAAGAAATGTTTAATAGAGGGGAAATATTTCACGTTTAAAGATACTGTTTACTATTTTCCATAAACCTATATCTGCTCAAATTGATTTCTCACTTTCACTGAATATCTTGCTTGATGCAGTAGACTGAAATTTGGCATAATATTCTTACATCACAGGGTGGCAGAGTGGGCACTACTGATTTTCTAAGCTTTCCCCTCCATAAAGGAAGAATAGCTCTAATCAACATGACACGAGGTATGTGTCAATGTATAGCTATATTTACAAATTTGTTTATTGATTTGAATTCTAGGTCTTCTAAGTATATTATATATTCATGTGGTTGAGAAAGCTTAGGCTTTGCCTTTGCAAGCCTAAACACAAATCCCCCTGAAATTCTCATGTCAAAACCATCTTGTGCCCAAAGCATTGTATGCAGTCCACTTTATTTCGTGTGAGAAGCAAAATAAACGTATTGTCAGATACATAAGGTCTCAAAATGAAAACAAGCCTCACCCAATTCAGACCAAAAGAACTTCGGATTATGAGAAGCAAATTGAGCCAATTAAAATAGAAGCTCACAGGCAACAGAAGCCTATGCAAGTCCTCTGAAAGAGTAGAGTGTTCATACCATTTATTACCAAACAAATACATACATACTAGAGCCAACTATCAATTAATTAATATGACTATGGCCTTTAAAGCACAGGTCAAAAATAGTTCTGGAAAGAGTCATTATGCAATTTAAGACCATTTTCTATCTCATTAAGTGATCTTTTCATCTTCTTTGCAAGAGAGCACCGGAAGTCACTCTCACCGCCCTACCCAAATATTCACCAAGTCTTGCTTATAGTGTGTCCCATTCATCTTCTTTATCTATTAACTCACTTCTAGCCCCACTGTCTCTTCACCTGGCCACAACTGTGCGTTGGTGGGTTCCTACAGCTTCGCCAGGTCTCTCTGCAGGGAATCATGCCCACCCTTACTTCCCTTGGCCTGACAGCTCTTTCCAAAGCATATCTCCCTCTTAAAAACTGTTCAGTGGCATCATCTCACCCTTGAAGAAAGCTCTGCATTTTTGCATGATCAACCCCTTGCCTCCTAGCTCTGCATTCGTCCATCCATCCACCCATCCATCCATCCATCCATTCACTCATTCACTCATTCTTTGATGAACTCAACCAATGTGCCTGCGATATTGTTTGTGTGGCAGACCCTATACCAGGCTCTGAGACTTAGATGAGAGAAATTAAAATAGACTCTTGCACTTGACCATGACAGAGTCTCACAAGGGGCCCAGACCTTCAGGGACATAGTATTCTGGGAAGTTTTCTCTGCAGAGATGGACAAAGGCCAAGGCTCTGGAGAGCTAGGAACCCTGTGTACTTGCAAAGTACGGTTGGCACTGTAAGGCGAATGACAGAGGCAGGCTGGCACCAGCTCAGGTAAGATACCGATTGCCATGCCATTGCCAAGGTGTGAGCGTTTTCTTGTCAACAGTGATCCATGAGAAGTTTGGAATCAGGGGAACCATCATAATCAATTTACTTTTGAGCAACCCATAATTTCAAGGTCCTTTTTGTCAATTGCTTGCTAAAACCTCTTTACTGAAACTGAGATTTGTCTCTTTTACTGAAATAATTTTGTATTTAATCCTTGTTGACTTTCAGCAGATTTTGAAGGTGCTCACCACAAAATTAGTAAGGGTTGAAATAGTCCAGGGACAGTTCAACGAAACTGGGAGGAGGTGATATCCCAAAGTCACCTTGTCATTAGACTGTGTACAAGGTGATCAGGGGAGTCCCATAAACGTCCACATGCTAAATTAGACTCGAAAAGGATTTTAGTGCTTCAAAAACACTTCTTTTTAGGGGAACTATGCCTTGATTGACCTAACATGTCACCCGCTGGTGCCACTTCCGTGGTGAAGAAGGAAAATGGCTGCAATGTTTGATAACTGATCTAATAGCAAGTCAGACATTCTGCTGTTGCCCTGGGTTCATTATGCTCTATCACCTTAATAAACGCCCTCATCCTCCGCTTATTCAGCCGTGGCCTGGTTCTCTGACTTGAATTGTTTGGGACAGCTGGGTCTCTCGTGAGTGACTTGTCGAGTTGTATTATGGTACCTGACCTACTTTGTACAGGTCTCAGACTGCAGTGCAAGCAGTGCCAGCCCCATAAATGTCCTCTGGACCTCTGGCTAGACACAGTATAGCCTCAGAGTCCCAGGAGAGACCTTGAGGATCAGCTTCCCTAACCCTCCTCTTCTCCACCTTCAGTGTGCAACACCCAGCTGCCCTATCATCAAAGAGGAGCCAGCTAGCCAATGCTCACACTTCCCTTCTATTCGTCCACTCAACAAATACTTATTGGTCACTGGTTCTGTGTCAAACCTTGCCTGAGGTACTGGTGCTATATCAGGATAAGACAGACTTTGTTGTCCCTGCCTGTCCTAACAACACTTAGGGTAGTGTATCATGCAGTTGTATGATCACAGATTTAAGGGGACAGTGTGGAGCAAAATGGTGGTGTGGAGAGAGGGACTAGGGTTGGCCTGGGACATCAGGAGATGCTTTCTTGGGGGTGGAGATACTAAATTCAGAGTGAATGAGGAAAACTTTTAAAGTCCAGCAAGGTTGGATCAGAAGGTAGGCAAGCTGTGTGTTGGGCATTCTAGAGGGTCCATTAAGAACCTTGGTCTTTGCATTTAGAACAATGAGAAGAGTTTTAAGCAGGAGTCTGACATGATCAGAATGGCCTTTGATAAATAGTCTGCCAAGTCCTTGGTCTAAATGTTAGGGTCTACAATTTTTGTTTCTCTTAATATTACACAGATATTATGGTGTTTGCGGTCAGGCACTGCTACATCTGAATCCTAACATGGTCTCTTAAGAGGCGAATGATGTGGGACAAGTGTCCTACAATTGCAGAGCCTTGCTTTTCTGAATCAGCAATTTACCAAGTTACCTTTATCTGACGGAGCTGACAATCACTCAGGTGGATCAAAACTTGCACAGCCAATGTTTTCCAAAGTCCCACTGGGAAAGTTCGCTTGGATCCAACCACAAACAACTCCTGAACTCCTACCCTGCACGAAGCCCCAGGGACAGAAAAGAAGTAACAAGTCAGCTCTGCCCCCAGGACCTCATGGACAGAGGTCACAAATGGGAGGACAGTGGGATAGATCAGCAAGCAGAGGTGCTGTTTGGCTGGCCCAGTGCTTGGCACAAAGAATGCAGTAAATGTGAATTCCTTGAACAGGGCACTTGGTTTCTATATCCTCACAGGCCTCCACGCCAGCAGTCACATCATCCTTCCCAGATTGATTACACAGATTTGTCAACTTTCTGGCCCAGGGAGGTGTTTGAGTCTGTGACATGGATTGGTGAACATTCACATAGAGGGAAGCATAGGTTCCTCTGCAAGCAGATGAGAGGAGGAAAAAAGTATAGAAAAAAAAAAAGCAAGAACATACTCAAAGAATTTGGATCTGCGAATGCATGGCTGTTGTACATTCACTAAGAGTCAACAGTAGTGAGATGCCTAAGCTTGGCTTTGGTCAATGGCAGGTGGGGCAGGGAAGGGGCACAAAAGAGGAAGCAGATACCCCTGAGTATATTATAGTTCAGGCCAGGGGAGAAAAACCTGAATCTTGTAAAAGTGCTGACAACAAGTCAAGGACAAACTATGAGTATGCCTCAGTTCAAAATGCAGGTAGCTTTACACTTGAACTTGTTGTTAGTTTCAAGTTTTTATTTAAATTCTGGTTCATTAACATATAGTGTAACATTGGTTTCAGGAGTAGAATTTCATGAGTCATCACTTACATATAAGGCCCAGTGCTCATCCCAACAAGTGCCTCCTAATGCCCTTCCCCCATGTAACTTATCCCCCTCCCGCCTCCCTCCATCAGCCCTCAGTTTATTCTCTATAGTTAAGAATCTCCTGCTGTTTGCTTCCCTCTCTTCCCCCCCTCCCTTCTCATATATTCATCTGTTTGTTTCTTAAATTCCATGTATGAGCGAAATCATATGGTATGTCTTTCTCAGATTCACTTATTTTGCTAGCATAAAACACTCCATCCCCATCCACATCATTACAAATGGCAAGATTTCATTTTTTTTTATCACTGAATAATATTCCATTATCACACACACACACACACACACACACACACACACATCTTCTTTATCCATTCATTAGTTGATGGAGGTTTGGACTCTTTCCTAATTTATCTATTGTTCATAGTACTGCTATAAACATCAGGGTAACTGTGCCCCTTCAAATCAGTATTTTTGTATCGTTTGGGTTAATACCTGGTAGTGAAACTGCTAGATCATAGAGTAGTTCTATTTTTAACTTTTTGAGGAAACTCCATACTGATTTCCACAGTGGCTACACCAGTTTGCATCCCCACCAACACGTGCACAAGGGTTCCCTTTTCTCGGCATCCTTGCCAACACCTGTTGTTTCCTGTGTTGTTAATTTTAACCATCCTGACAGGTAGGAGGTGGTTTCTCACTGTGGTTTTAATTTGTATTTCCCTGATGATGAGTGATGTTGAGCATCGTTTCATTTGGCTCTGAGGCATCTGGATGTCTTCTTTGGAAAAAAGGTCTATTCTTCTGTCTTCTGCCCATTTCTTAACTGGATTATTTGTTTTGTGGGCATTGAGTTTGATAAGTTCTTTATAGATTTTGCATACTAACCTTTTATCAGTTATGTCATTTGCAAATATCTTCTCCCATTCTGTAGGCTGCCTTTTAATTTTGATTGTTACCTTCCCTGTGCAGAAGCTTTTTATCTTGATGAAGTCCCAGTAGTCCATTTTTGCTTTTGTTTCCTTTGCTTCCAGAGATAGGAAACCATCAGAATTCTAGAAGAGAACACAGGCAGCAAGCGCTTTTATACCGGCCATAGCGTTACACTTGATTTTAACCATCCCCAACCACCTTTGTCTCTGCCTACTTATCTAGTTCTCCAGATCTCAGCTTAGACTCATACAGCACCCCATCTAGGTTGCCCTCATGACTCAGATGGGGTTGAGGTCCTGCACTGGAGACCTCTCTTCTCAGGTCTGACTGCTTGTTCATGGGCCTTGTCCCATGGCCCCTTGATGCCTCTGTCTTTCAGAAGACATTGCTCATGGAGGGCAGGGACAAAGTTGTTTTTGTCATCATTATTCCTTCTACTGCTTAGCAAAGTGAGAACCACTATGATGTATACATGACACATACGTGATGAGTTGAAATCAAAGAATAGATGAATGGCACAGCCAATGCTTGTTATGATGTGGTGCCTTCACTTTGTAGAATAAAAGCTGAAAAGGATCCTCCTTTAACAAGATAATCTTGAATGAACTTAAAATCAGATTAATTAAGGGGCACCTAGGTGGCTCAGTTGGTTACGTGTCGGACTTCAGCTCAGGCCACAATCTCATGGCTCATGAGTTCGAACTCTGTGTCTGGCTCTGTGCCCACAGCTTAGAGCCTGAAGCCTGCTTTGGACTCTGTGTCTCCCTCTCTCTCTGCCTCTTACTTGCTTGTGCTCCGTCTCTCTCTCAAAAATAAATAAACATTAAAAAAAATTTAATCAGATTAATTAATTGGCTTGCTCAATAAATATTTACTGACCAAGGTTTGCACTTAAGAATATACTATGGGCATACAAAAATAAGTCATTCAGGCCAGGCCAGTGGGCTGCAAGGGAGGTGGAGAATGCAAGAAAGAGGTAGTATGGTTCTTCCTGCAGAAGGCGACCATATGGCTGAGTCTGGTAATACCAACAGAAGCCACATATTAAAGGCATTTTTTAAAGAAAAATAATAATAAAATTCATATTACAGTGGGAGGTAGGGAGCTAGCCACATTTGTACAAGTACCTCCTCACATCCTACAATATATCTGCAAAAGAGAATTTAAAAGAGAGTATGCATGCAAATCATATTGGGTGCTTGTTTAAAATGCTGGTCCCAGGGCCCCACCCATAGAGCTTTTTATGCAGAGTATCTGAATCAGGCTCAGGGCATGCCTCCAAGGGGCCACCAGAACTCACTTCTGGAAACACAGCTTTAAAGACAATGAAGTCGAGCTTACTCCTCACAGAAATGAGAAAATTGAGGCTCATGGACTGTCGCAGCCTGTCCATGACAGGCTACCACAACAATACCACAAAAATACCATAGGCCAGGAGAAAATTATTTCTCACAGTTCTAGAGGTTGGAAATCCAAGATGGGGGTGCCAGCAAAGTTGGGTTCTGGTGAGGGCCTGCTTCTTACTTTCAGAATGGAAGATTTACCCTTGTGCTCTCACAGGGCAGAGAGCACAGAGAGAAAGCAAGCTCTCCCATGACTCCTATAAGGACTAATCCCATCATGAAGATTCTACCCTCATGACCTCACCCAGTCCTAGTTACCTCCCAAAGGCCCCCCTCGTTTAATCTTCACATGGCAGGTAGGGTTCAGCATATGAATTTTGGGGAGATACACACATTTAGTCCATTATGATGGGGGGGGGAGTGTTATCTGTGTAGGAGTGTCATGAATAAATGAAGAATTCAGATGAATTGGTGAGTTTCTGACCAATGATAAGTCCCAAGGGCATAGACCTGTATTAGCTGAGCTGGAAGAGAAGGATTCGATGCTTATTTATGTCTGTTCTCAAGGACTTAAAAGATGTGAGGCATAAAAGACCCACCAACTATAATCAGGTAATTGCAAATATCACGGAAATGATCTTCCCCAAGAATAGAACATTTAGAACTTGGAATCTCACTAATTTTTTGAAAATGTTTATTTATTTTTGAGAGAAAGAGAGAGAAACAGATGATCCAAAGAAGGCTCTGTGCTGGCAGCAGAGAGCCCAATGCAGGGCTCAAAACTCAAGAACTGTTGAGATCATTCCCTGAGCCCAAGTTGAGTGCTTAACTGGCTGAGCCACCCAGGCACCCCTGGAATCACACTGATTGAATGGTGAACTTACTGAATGTAATGGTCAAAGAAAGCAAGATGGCAGAGGATTCTACGGGCAGAGTTATGGTAGATAGATAGATAGATAGATAGATAGATAGATAGATAGATAGACATTGAGATATATTCCATTAAAATTTTATAAAGAAAGTACCACATCTTTTGCTTCTCTTTTCAGAATACAGCAGAATGTAGGCAAATACTATTCTCTGATTATAGTAATAAAATCACCGTAAAATGTTATTTTTAAAAGAATGTCACAAAGCATTTCTTTTATGGTTGGAGAATAATAGTAATAATAATAATAATAATACCAATAATAATAATGAAAGCATAGAAAATGACTTGAGTATATGCTATGAGCCCAGCATAATACCGAAGGCCATATGTGCCTGACTTTATTTGACCCTCCCAACCTTGCCAAATAGATATTGACCAGCCCCTTTCATTTGTTTCCCGGACTCTCAGCTAAACTACATTTCCCAGATTCCCCTGCAGTTAGGTTTGGCCATGAGAATAATTTCTAGCCATTGGCTATTACTATGGCTGAAAGTGACACATACTTTTCCAGACTGGTGCTCTAAAACCAGTGTTGTGATCCTCTGTGCACTCTCACTTTGCACAGCAGCTGGCCAGATGGGGAGGACACAGGGGAGGACTCTGAGACTGTCCAGCAGGACAGAGCCACTGGGAGAGAACCCAGGTCACTCGATAACTCCATGGAGCAACGTGTCTCCTCTTCACTTTGTGCTCTGCTCACCCTCCTCTGGCTGTGACAGGAGCCAGAAACAAAATTAGTGTCATTAAGCCAGTGAGACCTGGGGCTCTGAAATACCAGTGACAGAAAGTATCATTTCCCTGAATAGCAGAGTATTATTAACCCTGTTTCCCCCATAAGGACACCAGTTTGTTCAAGATCTTGCAGCCAGTATGTGCAGAACGGGGGCCCCAAAGCCTCCCACCTATGCCCATCCCAGCACATCGGGCAGTGCCACTGTATACCTGTGCCGCCTGCATGTCGCAGATAAAATAACTGCTGGGATAGAATTTTGCCATCCCTTCTAAGGGGTCCCCCTGGAATTCTCAATGGCACAAAGGGAAGGAACTGACGTAAGTGTTGCTGGATTCCTATTTGGCCAAGGATTACTATGAGCCAGCCTGTGACCAGAATCCCCTTTCCCTGGCTTCCAGGCCAGGTAGTGGCTTAGAGAGTCCCAGCTGGATGCCGGCCACAGAGCATTCCAGTGGCATTGGACGTGGCTCAGAGAAAGTCAGCTGCCTGGCAAGGAGATGCCACTGGGAACCACACAGACCGATTTCTTGGAAGGGCTTGTTGTGTTGTTATTCCAGGGACAGAAAAGGCTGTTTGCCTGTGTAACATCAGTGTGTGCGTGTGTGTGCATGTGTGTGCGTGTGTATTTGGGTGTGCATGAGATAGACAGACAGATAGATAGATAGATAGATAGCTACATGCAAGTATTGATATGTGCATATATATACACACACCTAAGCATGTGTCATCAGCCTGGCCCATAAGCTTCATCATACATGTATATATGAATGTGCATGTGTGTGTATATAAATATTATATCCATGTCAGTTTGTGAATAAAACAACTGCATCGTGTGTGTACACACATATTTATACTGCAGCCATGATGCTCAATATACACATATACAAATACAGAAAATAGCGTATACCCGCATATCTTTATATACATGGGTGTGTATGTTTCCCATAAACGTGTACCTCCAAACTATTAAATCCCCCTCCAAGCAAATGGAAACATGTCTGATTTCTCTCATGGTTTTGAGAACCACCAAAAATCCACATGAGAGTCGAGATTGGGGAATTCAAATAAACACAAATGTGGTGTTAACGCAGCTGCCGGTGTGAGAATTATTTAAAAACCCAGTGACTCAATGGTATCTACCCTTCACTGGGGCGGAGGGGACAGGGGGTCCCCGTGGCCACCAGGAACGGCAGGCTGCACCCGGCCAGCATTCCCTGACCACCCAAGCCTGCTCTCTCTGCAACTGACAGATATGTTTTGACAAGTTCTATTAAGTACAAAGACGGCCACCAGGGCAACATGTGGAGTTGATAGAGCATGAGGCAGAAAGGCAGATCGCAGTGTGAGGCCCGCTGATGTTGACAGAATTTGCCGGAACAAAACGAGTCCGTGCTCCCCGTCATCTCTTCCCAAACTTCAGTGAGCTCTTTGGCACCCACAATGCTGAGGAGGGCAAGCCTCTCTTCTCCTCAGTTTCCCATTTCTGCCTCCCGGTTGCCAGCAAATCGCGGACTTCTCGGAACTCTAATCGGGTGTCTTCTCTCTAGGCTGAGTGGCCAGTGACGCCCTGGCGAGATGCATGGAGTGGCTGAGGCTGGTACCAGCAGCTTAGAGCTCGCTGCCTTCCCGGCTCCTCCAGCCCCTCCCCGTACCTGTTTTGAGAAGCTTCCTGGGGAGCCGAGTTGGCAAGCACACCTGGGCTGATTACCCGTACCTCTCTCACCATCTTGAGTACATCGTCATCATCCTCCAGAGCCCTCCTAAACAAGGTTTGGCAACGGCAAAAACAAACACTATTTTACAACATCCTTGGATGCACTTCCAAAATGCAAAAGCAATTAATCAGTAGTCTCCCTGAGACTGCTCAATGTGGCTGCCTTTGACACAGAGCTCAGCTTTGATGGGAGCCGGAGAAGCATGGGAGAGAGCCCAAAACGTGGGAATGGGCTTCAATTATTTATTTGTTTAGAAGACTGGGGAGAAGAACTTGAGCTGTTCTCATCTAAGGCCCTCCCGGCAGTGAGGTCTTTTACTCCCTGCCTGAGCATTCTGCTTGGAAAGGAATGGGTAGTTTCACCAGCTCTGGCACTGATCCAAAGGTTTCCGCGTGTGTGTGTGTGTGTGTGTGCGCGCGCGCACTGTGTGTGCACGTGTGCATGTGCGTGCGTATGCCTGTGCAGATTTAAGCAAGCTATATTTGGGTTATCGGAACATCTCTGAGTCTTGTATAAAGACTGCTGTTTCTAATTACTAAACACCCATGCTGCCCTGCGAGTTTCTAACGGGTAAGATTCCTGGTGCTGGATTTTCGCGTCATTCTATGGAAAATCAGGATTGTATGTTCTCTGAGAGACACTGTCATTTAGCAATGTATTCTCTGTAATCATCAATAATTGATTGTAAGGGAGGAAGTCACCAGTAGCCTAAGTTATTCTCCGCCTTGAACTTTGTCCTCTGAAGTTTATTATACATGTGGAAACATCTTGGTGTATCCATCATTCCAGGAAATTTACACCGGCAGGTCACCATGCCCTTTGTAATCCGCAGGCTGACAATTTCTGCAAGGGTAGGTGAAGTTGCTCTCCCGAAAGTACTGATGAATGAAAGGAAATGTAACTGTTCAACCCCACGTGGTATTTCCCTAAGAAATAAACTGTGTTCAGATAAAAGAGTGGGAACTTTTGACCCAAGCCTGCATAGATCCCTGCAACTACCTCTCTTTCCTCTAAGACTTTTTTTTATGTTTATATATCTCATGACCCTGTTCAAAATCTCTTTCACAACGTCTTATATATTTTTTCTTTTCCTTTTTCTGGATGTGGTCCCTTCTTTCTCAGAGACCCCACTATACCTGGATTATGGCCATCTTATCTTGTTTTCCTTTCTTTTTTTTTTGTTATTTAAAAATTTTTTAACATTTACTCATTTTTTGAGAGACAAAGAAAGAGTATGACTAGGGGGGGGAGGGCAGAGAGAGGGAGACACAGAACCCAAATCAGGCTCCAGGCTCTAAGCTGTCAGCACAGAGCCCAACATGGGGCTCAAACTCATGAACTGAACCACAAAGTCATGACCTGAGCCGAAGTCTGACGCTTAACCCGACTGAGCCACCCAGACCCCCCTACTTATTTTCCTTTCTTAACAAACTTGCTCTGAATTGGAAGTACTTTGAGGGGAAGGTCTATGTGGTTGATCTTATTGTTACTTAGTACAAATTGTTGCTCAGCAAATATTTGTTGGATGGCTGGCTGGCTAGATAAATGCATAAATAAAAACGTTTATCTTTTGCCATCCTACATATATACCAACATCCCAGAATAGTAACCTGATCTGATCTGCATTTTGGTATCTGTTGGTACTGGATTGAAGAGTCCCTGCTCAAAATTCATGTTATCTGGAACCTCACAGTGTGACCTTATTTGGAAACAGTGTCTTTGCAAATGTAATTAAAATGAGGTTATACTGGAGCAGGGTGGCCTCTATAGTCAAGAGGACCAATATCCTTATAAGAAGAGGAGAGGATATATGAAGACATAATATGATGTGAACATAGGGCAAAGATTGGAGCCAAAAAACACCAAGGATTGCAGCAACCACTAAGAGGTAAAGAAACGTGCTTCCTTAAACCCTCTGGCTGGAGCACAGTCCTGCCCATGCCTTGCTTTTGGACTTTTAGCCTCCAGAACAAGGAGAAAATACATTTCAGATGTTTTAGGCCATGGAGTTTGTGATACTTTGTTACAACAGCCCTAGGAAATGAACACTGTGCTCAAGAAACTACCTTGCAGAGAAGAGACTGACTATGTGCTGCTGGACTTTAACCAAAGATCCAAAACCAAAGCCTATTCCTCATGACAGGGGAGCCTGCTATTGTAGTAAAGCAAGACTCACAGAGCTTTTAACCCTGAACAGATGATCTACAGCCTCCAAGAAGGAGGGAAAGGCGAGGTGGTGAGGGAGGCAATAAAGATGATAGAAAATGTGGAGAAGACAAAGTTCAGGCCCCAAGTCATAAGACGGGGACCACAGCGATAGGCTGAGGTCATGCTGGCCAGACTCCATGGGCAGGGAGTGGACAGGAGGAGTCCCATGAGTGCTTTGGATAACAACGAGTTTTGACTCTCGATGTAGTTACTGGCTGGGCATAAGCCATGGGTGGGGTAGCCTCAATTAATGGGCCAAAGAGGAAGTGGAGAGAATCTTAAAACTGCCTAAAAGTCAAATTCCACCTCAGCATTTTCCTCAGCGTTGGCCATCTCTTGTTTGTTCCCTGTTGCACTTAACTTTCAAATAAAACCTCAGTCAAGCTACAAAGTGAATTCTTCCACATAATCCTTAAATGATGTACGATTTGGGAAAATGCCATCATGGGATCCACATTTCTTCGATTCGTAAGTTCTGGGCAACGTGAATAAGACATTAAAGCCCAGTGACCACAAAACCTCACTAATTCAGACAAATTATCTGGAGGACCTTCTGACTGAATGGTGAGAGATTGGATCTCAAAAACATTTTTTTAAAGAAATCTTGTTTTATTTCCTTCAAGGACAAGCACGAACCAGACGGAGTCTAGCATTCAGTTAAGTGGGGGCCCTCAGAGGATGAGGTTTAATGAATAGATAAGAATGGTTTGTAATTAGTCCATCGTGTGTTTATATTGAAAAGGGTGCTGGAAGGTGCTTGAAGATGCTTGAAAACAGTATGTGCTCTTAAGTACTTGGAATATTTCCCCAGAAATTTGTTTAGACAACTAATTTGTTTAGCGCAGCCATTGCTCGAGCCTTCGGTCTACTTATCCCAATTTCCACATGAGAGATGGGCACGGTAATGAGGTCTCATAGGTTTATAAATCAGTATGAGAAGGCACAGAGTGACATGCTTCCCAGCGAGGAGCTCCTGCTTCTCTACTAGAGAGGCTGAGGACGGGGTGTTGGCCTTCCATGGCCCCAGAGCTGCTCAGCGAGCTGACCACCAGACCTCACGCTGGCTTCTGTTGCTCACAGACAGATGCGTTTAATCTTCCTCATCCAAACATCGATATCCTCTCCAAAAGTGACCACCCTTTCTGCTTTTATCCTCTGAAAAATGAATATGGAATTAGAAGTTGGAGGATTCAGTCTTGACAGGCTTTTTTTTTTTAATGTTTATTTATTTATAGAGAGCGAGCAGGAGATGGGCAGAGAGAGAAGGAGACAGAGAATCCCAAGAGGGCTCCACACTGTCAGTGCAGAGCCTGACGCAGGACTTGAACTCACAAACTGAGATCATGACCTGATAGGAAGTCAAGATTCCCACTCAGGCTACTCACTCAGTCTTGTTTTAATCCCACTATCAGCTATATGTCTCTTGGCATAGCATTAAAAATAATTTTAATGTTTATTTTATTTTTGAGAGAGAGAGACAGAGCATGAGCAGGGGAGGGACAGAGAGAGAGAGGGAGACACAGAATCCAAAGCAGGCTCCAGGGTCTGAGCTGTCAGCACAGAGCCCGGCGTGGGGCTTGAACTCATGAACTGCGAGATCATTACCTGAGCTGAAGTCGGACGCCCAACCGACTGAGCCACCCAAGCGCCCCTTTTGGCATATCATTTAAATCCTCTGTTCATTCCATTCATTTAAATATTTAACGAGATAATATATATGTTCTCTGGAAACTGTAAATCATATGTAAATGTAAGAAACTATGATCTATTCATTAACAAACAGACCCAGTAGATACAGAGTTTCAATGATTTCAGGTTAAAGAGTCATGTTTTAAGTTCCAAAGTTCAATGAGCAGTGTTTGTTTTATGGGTCAGACAGACCTGGTTGGAGTCCCAGTTTTATGTCCTGCTAGTGGTGTTTTGGCCACAATGTTGAGCTTCTCAGCTTCTAAATTGCATACAGATCAAGTGGAAATGGCAAATGCGCTTCACAGAGGTGTACAATGCTTCATACAGTGCCTGGCACATAGTAAGTTCTTAATAAATGCTAGAGGACATATTATAGCCCAAATAAATTCTTGAAGCCCATAAGGGGACAGGGACAAAGATGTCCACTGCAACGTTATTGGTAGCGGTAAAGTGTTGGAGGCAATCTGGCATCCATCACTGGTAAAATGGGCAGTCAATGGGGGCGTGGCATAGAGCATGGAGTGCCATGCAGCCGTTAAAGTCAACAGGTCAGATGTACACATGAAGGCACATCTTGAAATGTGATTCAAAACAAACAAAATGATTTAAATATGAATTAAAACACAACAAAAATGTAAATTAAAATACATGCATCAAAAGCAATGATATTCATGTTGCAATAACTCATTGAATTCGTAATAATAATAGTAGATGGAGAGGAATGAGAATGAAATGTAAGTATGAGAGAGAAAGAAAGAAAGAAAGAAAGAAAGAAAGAAAGAAAGAAAGAAAGAAAGAAGGAAGGAAGGAAGGAAGGAAGGAAGGAAGGAAGGAAGGAAGGAAGGAAGGAAGGAA